>NW_023396835.1:2184625-2437125 GCF_011125445.2 Fundulus heteroclitus | reverse complement strand
TAACAATCATTTCCTCAATCTGAGCACTGGTCTTGAGCCGCTCCTCCACATAACCCTGACCTCCCGCTACCCGACCACAACATGCAGCACTTTCTGCAGCTCCACGCACAGTTTACGACAGCGAAGTAATAAACCCAACAAGGGAGATGGGACATACGCAGGTTTGTGAAATAAATAATTAACTGAGGTGTTAAAAAGTGTTTAAGGAGGTTTTCTTAAATTAAACTGATTTTTTTTCCTCGTAAAATTTAAGGTAATTTCTCAAGACAAAAACTATGTGGAATGACGTCACCTAGAAAACAACAGTCGATGTGTGGCTGTATTTCAAATTGTTAACATTGTATTTCTTTAGCTGCATAAAGTAATTCTAATCAGAGCCAATAACTACTTTGTTCCACAATGATAAGCCTAAAAACCACTTCCTCCATAGTCACAATACAGTATGAGTCAAAGAGTAACGGCGCAGAACCACAACCGGGTTCAATGAGATGTCATCTGCAAAAAATCTGCAGAATGAGCTTTTAAAGACAGACGTTAAAAGCCAAACAATAGACGGTGATGTTTCTATTGTGCTATAGTTCCTTAAAGGATGTTTATGCACAAAAGCAACATGATAATTTTGCTGTAATCGTTGACGTGCAGCGTTACCTCCATAGACTGCAAATACACTTTACTCTTACGTTTAGCTCAATGATCCAGAGCAGCGTGACGAACAAGAGGTCAAAGGTGACAAAGAGGCAGAACGTCCTCCGGACGTCCGAGATGCACTTCTTCTCCACGGCTTCGTACGACTCCACCCGAGCAGACTGGGGCGTGCTGCTGACAGAGCCCATCCCTCTGCCAGACGCCCGCGAATCCATGCTGCTGCATCTGCTGTCCATGCTGTGTTTCGCCCTGTGGACAGGACAGGCCCCGCCCACTGCTCAGAACAGGCCCCACCCACTGCTCAGAACAGGCCCCGCCCACTGCTCAGACCCGGACAGGCCCCGTCCACTGCTCAGAACAGAACAGGCTCCGCCCACTGCTCAGAACAGAACAGGCTCCGCCCACTGCTCAGAACAGAATAGGCCCCTCCCACTGGTCAGAAGGCGGAGCGGTTGGTCATGTGGGCATCTGCTGTCCCTCTGTGGGGGTGAACTGCATCACAGCGTCTGGAAGAAGAATGTTAAAACATTAGTTGTTTAATCAGAAGTATATTTAAAAAGTTGATGGCTCAGCTGAGTTGTGGTGCACCACAGGAATGTGTGTGTTTAATGCTCTATGACTGACATGGTTTCTTTTTCGCACATCTTAACATTGCTCTATGCACAATTTCCACGTGTATATAATTCATCAGTTGCACAACTGATAATTCTTCAGCCTGCTGCACAACAACTTTCTTAGTATTTTTGTTCTATGTCTGATGCTTACAATGTTTACATTTTTAAGCTTTTTATATCTCTGTTTATCATATTTTGTTGTATTGTTTTATTTGATGTGGACAGCAAAATAAGAATTGAATTTGACTTTGTAAAGATGATATGTGTTGTGAATTGGCGCAATATAAATAAAATTTAACTGCACTTCAGTGTACTCAAATATCTGACAATAAACACTTTAAATCTTATTCTTTAAATCCTTCAATAACAACCATAGTGTATAATTCCATTTTTATATAAATGATACTCAGGTGTGCATGTCTATAAAACCCCTAAAACTAAACTGAAGTATTTCGTACCAATGAAAAGCCAACACTGAACATCCCATTATCGTATAGCACCATTTTTTACTGTGACCACAATTCTGATTTTTGAGAGTCGGCACGGGAAAAAGTTGCATCTCCTAAACTAGGAAACATTTTGAGGTCTAATGTGCAAACAGAAGTAAGTTCATGTCTATCAGAACCAGAATAAACTTAATTCCACAAGTTTGTGGGAACAAACTAGGAATTTGACTTTATATTCCGACACTTGAATGGTGAAACAAACAGAGCCGAGAAGAACAGCAAACTACAATCTAGAGTAAAGTAACATTTAAAATAAAAATAAACATTTTATCAGGAAAGGATAAGAAGATGGGCAGCAAGTACAAGAAAGCTTTTATTTAGTCCATCTCTAAAGGACAATTATAGATGTTTAGTCTAAAGAAGCGAGTCAGAGCAAGGTGAATGTTTAAATATCGTATTTTGTCTCAACAGTTTCAAATTTGGAAACATTCAGTTCTCAACTGCAAAATTTAGTTGGAAAAGAGAACAAATTATCATCTGTGTCGCAATAATCTCCGAAGTGCTTCTCTTTTACGGCATTTTAAACTGACATACAACCATTAAGCGTGGCGTATCTTGATAAAACATTTATTGATTAGTTTGTTTTTAAAGTTGCAAGTTAAATTTGAATAATGTAAAGAGAGAAGCATGCATTTCTTTAGAATTAAGCACAACATGCTCCCATTATTGAATGAGAGCTGCAACGGCGCTGTTGAATTTGTTCGCCACGCTTAGGGGAAGTGAAACTAACTGTATATTTGGATTTACTGTCTGTAACTTTTACACAAAGCAAAAAAGACACATGATTGCAACTCCAGCAGCGTTTTGCTGATTAAGACTTTTCCTGCAGGTTAAAAAAAAAAAATCCTTATTTTACACATGACCAGGGACAGAAACGTCACTTTAAGCTGGTCTTCAGCCCTAAAATAGACAAAACTTGAACGTTTCAGCATAAAACTACAATTAGATCTCAGTCTGACTGAGATGAAACCAGTCCAGGAAAAAAAAAAGAACAATTTTATCTGATGGTGAGGTCCATATTCTCTGACTCACATCATGTTTGTATCATTTTGTAGCTTTCGCTCTGCTTCCTTACAGTTAATAATAATAATAATTTTAACTTTATTGATCTCTAAGTGGAGAAATTCACTTCTGCATCTTAACCCATCCCCATGGGGAGCAGTGGGCTACCACTGTGCGGCGCCTGGGGAGCAATCAGGGCTTAAGGGTCTTGCTCAGGGACCCAGAGTGCAGGCAGTGGGACGCGCAATGCTCTAACCACTAGGCCAAAACCCCCATTTCAGACATTTAAACTGGCTGAACCCTGAAAAGATAAATTATGTTGGTTTTTTTATCACTAGAAGAGAGGGAAAAAAAAGGTGTTTCTCCTTCATCTATTATAGATCCAAGTGTTCTAAACTCTGGTTCACTAAAGCTCTAGTTACTCACATTTAACAATTCCTACCACATCATTTTAGTTTCTGAGTTCAGATATTGATGGGGTGAAAAATAAACTGGTGATTTGCAGCTTTCCCTAAGTGAGAAGTTTATGCTTTTTAGTCATGTGATAAAAACCGCTGAACGTCTCTTTAACACTTGTTAGTTACCTTAAATACACGTGTGAGCCGTTGTGGGAGGCAACATCCTTGATTTGCTTCCGACAGACAGAACCTTTCAGCTGTATGGCGGGTTGCTAAAGACAAAGAGGGGCAGAGGTAGGAAATACGCCACCGTCAGCGTTGTTTAGTCCTGCTCTGTGCCTTGGTGACAACAGCAGGAAGGGGGGGTGGATAAAACTTTAGCAACTACCAAACTAGCAGCAACACATCGACATATTTTGCCTGTTTTACAGAAACATAATCAATGATGTCACACATACCAAGCCGTCGACACGGTATGCACGCTGGAAAAGCCAGTCACGTACTACTGAAGTCGTTGAACCGCTCCGTCTGATCAAGTTTCAAAACAAACACGGAACATTTCTACTTTTAAGACTGATCTTAAAACTTTCCTTTCTGACAAAGTTAGTTAGAGTGGTTTATGTTACCCAGAGTTATCTCTATAGTTATGCTGCTATAGGCTTAGGCTGCTGGAGGACATCAGGGTCTATTTCTCTTTCTCTGCTGAGTTCTCCTACTGCTCTCCAGTTTGCATTGTTTGTTGTTATTTCAGCTTTTAACTTTTTGTTCTCTGTCATTTTTTCTCTTCATAGAAGGTACCCCTGGTCTGGTGTTCTGTTAGCTGTGACATCATCCAGGGGAGGCAGATCATCCTCTATTACCATCTAACATAGAAAGTACTCCTGGGTCAATGTGAGCTTCTGTGCTTTCTGTGTCTCTGCTCTGTCTTCTCTAAGCCCCCAGTGGGTGGAGGCAGATGAGCGTTCACACTGAGCCTGGTTCTGGTTCTGCTGGAGGTTCTCCTCCCTGTTAAAGGGGAGTTTTCCTCTCCACTGTCGCTTCATGCATGCTCAGTATGAGGGATTGCTGCAAAGCCATCAACAATGCAGACGACTGTCCACTGTGGCTCTACGCTCTTTCAGGAGGAGTGAATGCTGCTTGGAGAGACTTGATGCAACCTGCTGGGTTTCCTTAGAGAGGAAACTTTCTCACCAACCTGGAGGATCTGATGGAGTCTGACTTTGGAAAGAGCCTTGAGATGATATGTATCATGAATTGGCGCTATATAAATAAAATTTAATTGAATTGAATATAAAATTTACTTTCGAATGAGTCGAGTTATAAAAGCTGAAGCAGTCTAGACGATGAAAGGACCTCAGGCTAGGCGACGATTAAAGGATGTTTGAGTTCTTTGAAAGACTTTGTTGCATCTGCAGAACAACACAAAGCCACGCATGACGAGCATCTGAAGAGACGACACCCAGGTTCATCTGATGAGCTGGGGGGAAAAAACTGTTGCCTGCAGTTAAACACACAGTTTGCTAAAGTATCCCTAGGAATACATTTATATAAGGACAATAAGGAGAACAGACAGTTTTCAGGGTTCTTGGTTCTGCGAAGGCCTCGGGAATCAGAGAAAGGACCCAGAGAGGGCAGGGAGCAACCATTGATCTGGTCCCCACTCTTAGTAAAGCTCTGAACGGATTAATCAGAGTACCGAATACAAATTTATGTTCAACGGCTGTGTGCCGATAATGTTTAAAGTGTCACATTAGAATAAACACCGATCTAAAACGTTTAAGGAGGAGACGATCTCAGTAAAGACGATAAAGGTGAGGGTGTAACTGCTATGATCTAGCAGCGCCTTGAATGTTGTAAACAAATCCAGACAGATGGCAAAAATATATAACATTATATTATGTTTTCTCTCTAAAAAGCCAGAAGATAGTGAAGGTCCTACTAAGACGATATATGACCAGAATAATATTTTAGACCACAGATTTATAACACCAAAGAGCCTCACATTTAAACACATGTGGAATATATTTGCAAAGACATAAAAGCTATAAAGATAAGCCATGATATTGCATAAGGAGGCTGACTTGTTAAGGTTTGGACACACCTGTGCCATCAGGTGAGCAGGAACCAGGTAAAACTGTTAAACTGGGAGGGAACTGCAGATACTTCATGTAAACACAGCCTTCTGTAAATGTCTGTCAGCGCCGAACACGGACCCAGAAACTGTAATAACGGTGTTACTGATTGCTGCTCGCATTGAGATAATAATGGGGTTAATTTGCATTTTTTCAGCAGCGACACCTCGGAATTATCCTTTAAAACGACCACCTGGGTCATACCTGGCCAGGTGTAACAACAATTAGTAACAGAATAATCAGATAAAGCGACAGAAACGATCCCTGAGCGGCTCTCTGGTCGTGTTTTTACCTGCATCGCTGGGTTCGTTTGACAACAAGCTAGCAAGAAAAGCTTCCTTTAGGCCCATTTAAAGCAAAGGTTTGGCTGCGTCGCGACTCTTACCTCAGAACAACGTTCAGTCAAGCTTCAGGTGTTTTCTAATAAAAACTCAGACGGGGTTTTGCGGTAAATGTCGGGCTCGGAAGTGGAGAAGTACAGCGTTTCCTCTTCGTTTGCTGCTATGGAAGGATGGAAGTCATGCTAGCAGGCAGGTTGGAGCAAAGGATTCTGGGAGTTGAAGTTTGCAGCAGCTGGAAACGGAACGACCTCCATTCAGCACAGAGGGAGCGCTCCCTGCTGGAGACCTACAGCTTCGAAGATTCATTCATTCATTCATTTTTTCTTTTATTTACAGAGTTTATTCATTAATTTACGATGCCTAATTTAATAAATATACAAATAAACCTATTTATGTTAAAACACTTAACAGAAACAGCTTCAGATTCAGCTTTAATCGTCAAGTCAGTTCACACAACAAGGAATTTAAATCAGCTTTGTCCTCAATGAAGACATTTTGTTACTAATATGCAAAAATGGAAAGTGGAAATATTTTTTTCTTGTAAATATGTAGATGTTGCATAACATGTTTACACAAAAATTCAAGCCAAGATGTATTGCTATAAAGATAAAGCCCTAGTCCTATCAGCTAGCGTGATTCTAAATAAGGCTGGACGATATTTCAGTAACAATATGTATTGATCGATAGACGTATATCATCGATAGAAAAAAAAGGGTCAATAAAAAGTTTCATAGAATAACAGTTTTCCTTACTTTTGCATTCTAGCCTATCGTGTTAGTTATTATTACAGTCATTACATCCTCCCAACCAATCACAAACGCAGACCCAGGAACGCTCCGCCCGCTTCAAAGAGTTCAGAGAGCACGTGTTCTTTTTCATTTTTAAAATACTTGCAGTTTTGGTACAAAGTTGGTTAAATAAAGGGTTGAGTTTGAATTCAGTGTTTGTGTGTTCTGTATCTTAAAATAGGTCGCCAAGCAACAGCATAAAATGGCTAGGGCTGCTCTTAAAATATATGTTTTGAATTTGTTGATAATTATCGATATTGATCAATATGATTTCTATTTTATCCATATGCTTTTTTCTATATCTTCCAGCCCTAGCTAAAAATCAATGGAGACCCGGTTATTCACCACAGCAAATACAATATTCATGGCAACGTTAACATGCAACACTCCTCAGCTAACACAGCAAACGTCAGTATCACAAATAACTTAACAAATTAATTATACCATCAGTCAGGATTACTAGACATGAGGGTCTGTGGCTCTAAATGGTGGCTGCAGTAAAGATAGGGAGGTGGCCCTAAATGTCAGAACAAAAATAAAAGAGCAGTCAGTCCAAAACCAAACAATGTATTCAGCTAAACTAAAAATATAATTTATCTAAAATAAAACAAATGGAAGTCAACGTAATACAAGACTCTTTGTAATACAAGCCTTAACATACTATCATATAAAAAACAACAAACTATTCCTGACACATCATCATGCACATGTGCATAAAAACATCTGTCTTCCATTTTGCAGTTGTTTCCCAAATTTCTCAGTTAGTAAGGACCCAGATCCCTCTGATTCCTGTAGGTTTTCTGTCAGATGTAGTTCTGGAATCTGGATCTATGGTTTGACTCACAGTGATGCTGAGAGATAAAATCACGTCTTCCTTACAGACACCTGAAGTGTTTTTGAGTCTTAACCTGATGGTTCATGATTTCCTTCACCGACCGTGATAAAAACTCAAGCTCCATCTGAAGAAAAGCCCAGAACATGATACTACCACTACCCTGTTTTGTTTCTCAAGTTTGGGTTTCAGGTTTCGGGAGATTTAAGTCAGGCGGCAATATTTTACTTTCACATTTTAAGTTTAGCTACTGGCCAAATTATCCAGATTATTAACACTTGTCTGTAATGTTTTTCTCTTCAGTTTGCGTACCCTGACAAGTTTTTTGTCCCATCTTTCAGATATATGAATGATTATACTAAACTCTTCTGTTGCACATGATAAAACCATTTATTATCACATAAATATACTTGCTCTTCATACATCAGAAAACTAAAAACTTTGAATTTAATTCAGCTTGGTTATACAGCGCCAATTCCCAACATGTCGTGTCAAGGCCCTTTATAGTCAGTTACAGTGACAAAACCCAACAGATTGCATCGAGTCATTGCTTTGCAGTATTCCCTCCACCTGAATGAGCATGGAGCCACAGGGGATAGTTGCAGCAATCCCTCATATCGAGCATGCATGAAGCGACAGTGGAGAGGAAAACCCCCCTTTAACAGAAGGAACCTCCATCAGAACCAGAACCAGGCTCAGTGTGAACGGCCATCTGCCACGATCAACTTTCCTCCTGATAAAAAAAGGGACATAAGCTGGGTGTTTTGGCCCGATATCATACAAATTGGTTGATACTGATCAATTTAATTGGCAAATAAAAGTAGCCATCCTCCCCTGTGATCTGTTTACCTGTAATTAGTGTATGTATAACAGATCAGTGAGTTTCTGGGCTCCTAGACCCCTGCATGATTCCCCCTGAGCTGCTGCTGTTGCTGCACCAAAGCCATGGAGAATCCACAGGTGAACCTTGATCAGGGGCCCTTTGGGTATTTTTGTTGTCATCTTCATTTAAAAAGAGGAAACACAATAATTATGAATGGCTTTTTCTAACCCCCAATCATGAAACACAGAAAAGTTTTCAAAAATGAACATGTTGCCACGGTATTTAGACTTAATGCCACCTCTGTACATTGGATTTGTTTTGTCCTCTTCTCCTGACTGAGGCCTTTGTGCAAAGAGATAATTTTTCATCTTACCTGACTTCTCTACAAACTATGGCTTTGGCTAATAGGCGAAAATCTGGAAACGTCAATAAAGTCCAAACTGAGTCAGCAAAACTCTATTTCTAATCACATAACCGAGAGATTTGCTTTTCAGTTGGAAAATATGTATAGACATTAAATTAATTAGATAGATAGATAGATATTAACCAGGTAAAAAACTAATTTAGTTTCCAAGAGTAAACTGGCGAAGATTGCGGCTCAAATTCACCTTTGAATATAACACACAGATTATCAGTTTACAAACTGCAGTCACAGCATTCAATCATGCTTTGTACTCTGTCATTTCCAAAATATTTGAATTACCCCAGAGAAAAGAGTTCTCGATTTCAAGTCCTTTTGTGGATCATTCCAGGTCGATGTGGCAGATTATTTAAAATACTTTTTTCCCCCAGTTCAGTTCTGACTCTCGGGATCTGCATCAGGTGGAAGTCCATTAAAGGCGGAGAAAGCTCTGGAATTATTCACAAAAGTGTGTATATATTTATATCTCCTGTAAATAAAACTGGTTAATTAGACTTTTTTTTAAAATGTCTTTATGTGATCTAAAAATCAGTAAAAACCCTCTGGCGACAGATTCAAGCTGAAAATATCAGTTTACTCACTGTTGCAGCAACAGCTGTCATAAACCATAATCACATTGGTAACAATTAGTGGATTTGTGTGGAGCAGAAAAAAACAAAGATTGTTCAGAATCAGAATCAAGTTTATTGCAAAGCAGATTTACACTTACAAGGAATTTGACTTGGTGTTGATGGTTTACACCAATATTACCCCTGTGTTTTGTCTCTTGATAATATAATTGTAAAATACTTACTCTGGTATTTTGTTATTTTATTTTGGCTTTTCTGATAAGCTCAGTCTGTTGCTTTAGAACTAACTTTAGATTTAATTAACCTGTTTTTTTATTATTATAAACCGAGTACAAGTCTGTGTTGGCCACTGTCACGCCTGAATTTCCCCATTGTGGGACAATAAAGGAATTTCTTATCCTAACATGCAATTGTCAAGAGAAACTTCTGCTTCAAATGAATCAGAAAAAAGGAGAACTTGTTGGGTTTTATTTATTTGAGGAGCTTTTTTGGGGTTGATTTTTATTTTAGGCAGCACAATGGTGCAGTTGTTAGCACTGTTGCCTTGCAGCAAGATGGGTTCAGATCCGGTCCTGGGGTCTTTCTGCATGTTCTCCCTGTGCATGCGTTGATTCTCTGCTATGGATGAACTAATTCAATCTAGAAATGAGACTGGGAGATTTCAGCAAATGAATTTATTTTAAAGATCATAAGGAATATAACTGAAAAAAGCAAAATACTAACAAAACAAAATATACATATATAAAGATTAAGTGATATTTTCATTAGAGCAAATTTTACTGACAGCAGCTACACTTCAAAAGATCCTCATCAGAACATAAAGAGACAAAATGTTTGCATGAATGCATTCAGAAGCAAAATACGTTTTCAGAATTTTCATTTTTGAGGGTTTTTCCCTTTTTTCATCTTGTCAAACTCAGCAGAATCTCCAAAGTTAAAAACCCAAACTCCAGCATGTAGCGGCTGAGTGAAGGTGGTCTGGACTCTGTGGAGGAGAGTCATGGTTTCAGAGACGCTGTAGAAGGACAGAATACCTGCTCTGTGATCCAGGTACACTCCTACTCTGGAGGAACCAGGACCTGAGATGGAGGTCCAGATTCTGTTGTGACCAAATTGACAACCGTTTTTGGAACAATATAATGCCCAAGATTTGTCATTATCTCCAAATCCACATTCATTCCTCGCTCCTCCTGCTCTGCTGATATTCTTGTATGCGACTGCTACAATAACTCCCTTTCTCCACTCCACCTCCCAGTAACAACGTCCAGTCAGACTCTCTCTACTCAGAACCTGAGGACAACCAGTGAATCTGTCTGGATGACTAGAATCAGACTGAGGTTGATCCATAAATGTCACCTTCCTGTTCCCCTCTGATAGTAACAGCTTCCTGTGTGCCGTGTTTGGATCCAGTGTGATTTCACATGAATATCTCAAGAATCCAGCTCTGCTCTTTGGTTCTGGTTCTGACAGTGAAACATCCACCTCAGTGAGTCTCAGTGAGATGTTTGTCCATGTGTCTCTCAGGATGTCCTGTAGTTGATCTCTGAGCTCTGACACAGCTGCTGTCACATCCTCAAAGTAGCTCAGAGGACGGATCTTGATGCTGGATGAGTGTGTAGACTCACTGAGTGCTGACAGTGAGGGGTAGTTGTGGAGAAACTGGTTGTGATCCTCTGTGTCTGAGAGCTGCTTCAGCTCAGCGTCTTTCCTCTTCAGCTCAGTGATCTCCTGCTCCAGCTTCTCCTGAAGCTCTTTGACTCGACTCCCTTCAGTTTCCTGCTGGGATCTGATCTGCTGCTTCACATCAGAGCTTCTTTTCTGGATGAGACGGATCAGCTGAGTGAAGATCTTCTCACTGTCCTCCACTGTTTTATCAGCAGAGTGCTTGATGGCCTCCAGCTCCTGTTGAAGCAGCTTCACATCTTTCTCTCTGTCCTGGATTCTCTGCTGGATGTTTTCTCGTCTCACCTCCAGCTCTCTCTGCCTCTCAGTCCTTTCTGCTGCAGCTGACACTGTGTCGTGGCCTTTATGTTCATCCACAGGGCAGAGATAACAGATACACTTCTGATCAGTACGACAGAACATCTTCATCACCTCATCATGACGAGAGCAGATGTTCTCCTGGAGGTTCTTGGAGGGCTCCATCAGCTTGTGTTTCTTTAATGGAGCCACATCATAATGAGGCTGAAGGTGTTTCTGACAGAAAGAGGTCAGACAGACTAAACAGGACTTGGTGGCTTTTCGTTTTTTTCCAGAGCAGAAATCACAGGCCACATCTTCAGGTCCAGCATAGCAGAGATCAACAGGAGCAGCTTGGAGTCCAGTCTTCTTCAGCTGCTCCACTAAAGCTGCTAACATGGTGTTTTTCTTCAGAACGGGCCTCGGTGTGAAGGTCTCCCTGCACTGAGGGCAGCTGTAGATTCCTCTCTGATCCCTTTGGTCCCAGTCTGTTTTAATACACTTCATACAGTAGCTGTGACCACAGGGAATAGTCACAGGATCTTTCAGTAGATCCAGACAGATCGCACAGGAAAAAGTTTCTCGGTCCAGCTCATCTCCTTTCTGATCCATTTCACGATAACTGTTTGTTCTTCTTTCCCAAAACAAAATCTGTCTAATCTATAAATCCTATGTTGCGCCACAGAAAGTCAACTATCGGGTCTTGCATGCAGAAAATCACGCAGGATATGGCTCCACTGGCGATCACTCCTCTTCCGCGGACGCAGCCATGATAGATTTATGAGTCTGCGCACTACGGTCCACGAGAGAGCGCCGCATAATCACGTGATGTTATGCTAATAGGTATTAGCTTAGCTAGCGGACACAAGGCAAGGTGTAAGATTACTCTAATACTCTTAAAACTAGAGCACACAATTAAACAAAGTATTGATTCGCTTGATTTAATGTGTTAGTACAACCATCAAATCACTTATCTTTAAGTACGAAAAGTAATTCAGCCTATTCAAAAGACTGGTTAGCTTTTAGCTTCTCTCTTCTTCTTCTTCTTCTTCTGCTTCTTCTTCTTCTTTGTTGACATACACTTAGCTTACTAGCGTCACCAACTGGTATGGAGCGTGGACCAGAATACGAATTAGTTTTTCGAATACAGTTAAATATTGCCTGAAATTTACTTCTTCTGTTATTTCTAATTAAATCAATAAAATCAAGTTACACTTTGAATCGTTTTGGGTTTTAAATCAGTTATCTCCTTTCTCCCTCATACTTCTGACTATAAAAACTGTTTGTCTCATCACCTCCACAGTAGTCCCCACCCCCCTCCCACTGCAGTGTTTCCTTATAATGGTTAGTTTGCCGTTTATACCAGTGTACCAAAAACTAAGCCATTAAATAGTTTGTTCTGCTCTCCTCCTTATCTACTTTTAATTTATCTAATTGTTCTTTGGAGTTTAATAAAAACGCTGGTGTTTTCCTTTTTTGCAAAGGGCTTTTGCCATCTCTTCTTCATTTTCTGTTTTAATAATTTTTTTTTTATTTCTTTTATGCTAAACCTGCTAATTAAACCCACAAATCTGTTTTCATCATGAACTATATACACAGCGACCAGCAGATCTGCAGCAACCCGGCACCTTAAGCAGCTTGTTCGCATGCTTTGACTGTCCAAGCAGCAGAAAAGCGTGAATATCTTCCCCAGCCAGATGAGCAGCATCTGTCCCTCATCCTGCAGCTGGCAAGGCAAGGCAAGGCAAATTTATTTATATAGCACAATTCAGTACAGAGACAATGCAAAGTGCTTTACATGATTAAAATATAGGAAAATAAAACAGAATAAAAGCAAGTAGGGATAGTGTAGAAACAAAAAAGAACATTTGAAAACAGTAAAACATTTTAACTTGAACATTCAAAGGCATTTTTTTTTTATGTCGATTTAAAGGAACTCAGGCTTTCAGCACTTTTACAGTTTTCTGGAAGTTTGTTCCAGATAAGTGGAGCATAGGAACTGAATGCTGCTTCTCCACCAAGTGACCTCCTCTCTACAGAAGGCCAGCATCGCTTAAATATTTCTCCTAATTAGCAGTGGAGTGAAAACACCCGCTCATTGGCATCCACCTTTCGAGCCCTGCTGGAGACAGGTAAGAACAACACACACACCATGGATGACTTGATCCACATACCTGACATCCACATAAAGCTTTTTAGGCCTTGAAAAGTTTTTTTTATGTCTTATGCTTTGCTTGCAACTACGGCTGGAGCTTAAGACCCTTACAACAGTTTTGCACAGTTTCTTGCATGCCCTGGCCACTAGGCACTGTCTATAACTCCAGGCTACTTAATTTGGCAGTGTGATTCAGCCTTAGTTAGTGAATCACAGAGATAACAAATGAATAAGCATCAAATTATGGTCCATCAGTTTGGTTTCTGTATGTTCCCACCAAGTAAAAATTCATCTTCAGAACCACCCTCAGCCCAAAATGGGGATCTGCATCTACTTTCAGTAGTTATTGCCGGTTACTGCAACTGTAAACTGCAGAAATTACAGGCAAACTTGGTCTCTTTGCGTTTGCTCCCCTTGGCATTATGCTAGCCTAGAGTAGGAGAGACCCATCCTCCCACGGAAAACAAACACGGTAAGGCGTATTGTATCACTTCCTGTTTTCACTGCGTGAGCAACGGTTTGTTGCTCCAGATTATCTCGCTTTTATCTTTAATCTCTTTGCTGTAACATCTGTTTCTAACACATAAGCACTTTTAAAACATTTTCTGTTGCTGCACATCACGCTTGGGAACTCCTCGTGTTTCACGGTTTGCTCTCTTGGCGTGGTAGAAGGGCGCTAGCCTAGCTTTAGCCTAGCCTAGCTTTAGCTCCACAATGGCTTCCTCTCCTACTATTACTTCAGCTTCTCCGTCTCTGACTAAGTCTCCCCTTATCTCCTGCTCTCTGTGTCAGATGTTTAGATATTCCTCTGCCTCCTTTAGTGATAATGGTACTTGTAATAAATGTAGTGTTTTTGTAGCTTTGGAGGCGAGGGTGTCAGAATTAGAGTCCCGGCTCCGTGCTATGGAAAGACCAGCTGATAGCCGCCCCTCTGCTAGTGCGGAGCCACATAGACCTAGCGTTAGTTCACTTAGTGGTCCTCCAGAAGCACCCGAGCAGCCGGGTAAGCAGGCCGGTTGGGTGACAGTTCGTAGGAAGCATAGCTCTAGATTTCAGCCCCCAGTTCACCACCAACCCGTCTGCGTTTCAAACAAATTTTCCCCACTCAGCGACACACCCGCTGAGAAGCCGACCCTGATTATTGGGAGCTCAATAGTCAGAAACGTGGCACTAGAGACACCAGGGACCATAGTTAAATGCCTGCCAGGGGCCAGAACGGGCGACATAGAATCTTACCTAAAACTGCTGGCTAAGGATAAGCGTAAATACAGTAAGATTGTTATTCACGCTGGCGGTAATGACACCCGATCACGCTGATCGGAGGTCACTAAAGTTGGTGTTGCTTCGGTGTGTGAGTTTGCTAAAGCAATGTCGGACTCCGTAATTTTCTCTGGTCCCCTGCCTGATTTGACCAGTGATGACATGTTTAGCCGCATGTCATCATTCAACCGCTGGTTGTCTAGGTGGTGTCCTGAAAACGACGTGGGCTACATTGATAACTGGAGAACTTTCTGGGGAAAACCTGGTCTGATCCGGAGAGACGACATCCATCCTCCTTTGGATGGTGCAGCTCTTCTTTCTAGAAATCTGGCCGGATTTATTAGTCCTCCTAAATGCTGACAACCCAGGGTCCAGACCAGGAAGCATAGCCGTAGTTTAACACACCTCTCTGCAGCTTCTGTACTGTTACCCATCCATTATCCTATTGAGACGGTGTCTTTCCCACGGCCAAAACTTAACAGATCAAAAACTTATCTAAAAGGAACAAATCATAAAAACCTAATAAAAATCAATACGGTTCACCTTGAACCTAAAAATAAAACAATTAAATGTGGTCTATTAAATATAAGGTCTCTCCCTCCAAAGACTTTGTTAGTTAACGAATTGATTTCTGATAAACAGATTGATTTGTTTTGTCTCACAGAAACCTGGCTACAAGAGGACTACGTTAGTATAAATGAGTCAGCTCCCTCCAATTATTCAAATTTCCACATTCCCAGATCTGTGGGAAGAGGAGGAGGAGTGGCAACCATCTTTCAGTCTGATTTATTAATTAGTCCCAGGCCAATTAATAACTACAGTTCTTTTGAACATTTAACCCTCAGTTTCCCTCATCCAAACTGCAAAGCAATAAAACCTCTTCTGTTTGTTGTTTTGTATCGTCCACCAGGCCCTTACACTCAGTTTTTGGATGAGTTGTCAGATTTCTTATCTGATTTGGTGTTAAATACTGATAAGGCTATTATAGTGGGTGATTTTAACATCCATGTTGACACAGAATGTGATAACCTTAGTGTAGCCTTTAAAACTATCCTAGATTCAATTGGTTTTCCTCAAAATGTGCATAAACCGACGCACTCTTGGCTCCATACTTTAGACCTTGTGCTGACATATGGCATTGATTGTGAAGAATTAACAGTATTTCCTCACAACCCTATCCTATCTGATCATTTTTTAATAACATTTGAGTTTAATCTAACTGAGTTCTCCACCCCCAAAAGAGGGTTCCATTATAGTAGATCTTTATCGGATAATGCTGTATCAAAACTTAAAGAGTCTGTCCCCTTTTTAATATCCTCCGTATTGCAGAAATGCCCTGTAGATGGCAGCAATGTTGTTTCTTCCAATTCACAAATAGATGTCTTTGTAAACGGTATGACTTCGTCATTGCGTTCTGCATTAGACAATGTAGCTCCCTTGAAAAAGAAGGTGATTATTCACAGGAAGCTGGCTCCTTGGTTTAATTCAGAACTGCGTTCCTTGAAGCACAATGTTAGGAAATTGGAGAGAAAATGGCGCTCTACACACCAAGAGGAATCCTACCTAATCTGGAAGAACAATCTATTGTTGTATAACAAGACCCTTCGCAGAGTTAGAGCAGCATATTTTTCATCATTAATTGAGGAGAATAAGAATAATCCTAGATTTCTCTTCAGTACAGTTGCCAAACTTACCCAGAGCCACAGCTCTGTTGATCCATCCATTCCCTTAGCTCTTAGCAGTAATGATTTTATGGGATTCTTCATAAATAAAATTGATTCCATTAAAAATAAAATAATTGGCATCCTCCCAAACATGATTACCTCGTCCTCAGTAAGTGAGGCAGCATTGGAGGAATCCTTAGAACCTGCGCAGTGTCTGAACTGTTTAAAAGCAGTAGAGCTTTCTGAGCTATCTAAAATTTTAGCTTCATCTAAACCTTCTACCTGTATGTTAGACCCAATCCCAACCAAGTTGTTTAAGGAGGTATTCCCTCTGATCAGTGGTTCTATTTTAGACATGATTAATCTATCCTTGGTAAATGGATATGTACCACATGCTTTTAAAGTAGCTGTTATTAAACCTTTACTTAAGAAACCATCTCTTGATCAAGATGAGTTAGTAAATTACAGACCTATATCTAATCTTCTTATCTTATCTAAAATTCTTGAGAAAGTAGTTGCTAATCAACTATGTGAACATTTACAAATTAATGACCTACTTGAGGAGTTTCAGTCAGGCTTCAGAGCTCATCATAGCACTGAAACAGCTCTGGTGAAGGTCACCAATGATATTCTCATGGCCTCAGATAATGGACTTGTGTCTATACTTGTCCTGTTAGATCTCAGTGCTGCATTTGTTACAGTTGATCACAATATTCTCCTACAAAGACTTGAGCATACTGTAGGGATTAAGGGAAAAGCATTAGGCTGGTTTAAATCTTATCTGTCGGACAGATTCCAGTTTGTTCATGTTAATAATAAATCTTCCTCAAACTCTAGGGTCACTTGTGGAGTACCACAGGGTTCAGTCCTTGGACCAATTCTATTTACTATATATATGCTTCCGATTGGCAAAATTATCAGACAGCATGGGATTAATTTCCACTGTTATGCTGATGACACTCAGCTATATTTATCCATAAATCCTGATGAATCCAATCAGTTACTTCGACTGCAGTCATGTCTTGATGACATCAAAAGCTGGATGACTTTAAATTTCCTGCATTTAAATTCTGACAAGACAGAAGTTGTAATCTTTGGGCCAGAGTCTTCCAAAAATAAAGTTCTTAATCAATCACTTAATCTGGATGGCATTAACTTGGCCTCTGGTAATAAAGTTAAAAATCTTGGTGTTGTTTTCGACCAAGACATGTCATTTAAATCCCATATTAAACAGGTTTCCAGAGTTTCCTTTTTTCACCTCCGGAATATCGCCAAAATTAGAAACATTCTGTCCAGGAGTGATGCTGAAAAACTAGTCCATGCATTTGTTACTTCAAGGCTGGACTATTGTAATTCTTTACTATCAGGAAGTCCACAAAATGCAGTTCGAAGTCTTCAGCTGATTCAAAATGCTGCGGCAAGAGTTCTGATGAAAATCAACAAGAGGGATCATATTTCTCCAATTTTAGCTTCCCTTCATTGGCTTCCTGTTAAATCAAGAATAGAATTTAAAATTCTCCTTCTAACGTACAAAGCCCTTAATAATCAAGCTCCATCATATATCAGAGCTCTGATTACCCCGTATGTTCCTAACAGAGCACTTCGCTCTCAGACTGCAGGTCTGCTGGTGGTTCCTAGAGTCTCTAAAAGTAGAATGGGAGGCAGATCCTTTAGCTATCAGGCTCCTCTCCTGTGGAACCAACTCCCAGTTTTGGTCCGTGAGGCAGACAACCTGTCTACTTTTAAGACTAATGTTAAAACTTTCCTTTTTGACAAAGCTTATAGTTAGAGTGGCTCATACCCTGAGCTATCTCTATAGTTGTGCTGTGATAAGCCTAGGCTGCTGGAGGACATCAGGGTCTAATTTTCTCACTCTACTGATTTCTACTGTTCTTCAGTCTACTGTTCTCCAGTTTTGCATTGTATTACATTGAAATGACTATCATCATTTCAGCTTTTAACTTTTTGCTCTCTCTCTTTTTCTTCATAGTAGGTACACCTGGTCTGGCGTTCTGTTAACTGTGACATCATCCAGAGAAGACGGCTCACCCGCTACCACCATCTAATGTAGAACAGATTACTAGATCAATGTGTGCTTCTGTGCTTTTTTGTCTCTCTTGTTGTTTCTCTGCTCTGTCTTCCGTAACCCCAGTCGGTCGAGGCAGATGACCGTTCATACTGAGCCCGGTTCTGCCGGAGGTTTTCCTTCCCGTTAATGGGGAGTTTTTCTTCCCACTGTCGCTTCATGCTTGCTCAGTATGAGGGATTGCAGCAAAGCCATGTACAATGCAGACGACTCTCCCTGTGGCTCTACGGTTCCCCAGGAGTGAATGCTGCTTGTCGGGACTTTGATGCAATCAACTGGTTTCCTTATATAGGACATTTTTGACCAATCTGTATAATCTGACCTAATCTGTATAATATGATTGAACTTGATTTTGTAAAGTGCCTTGAGATGACATGTTTCATGATTTGGCGCTATATAAATAAAATTGAATTGAATTGAATTGAATTGAAAACTTTCTTTGTCCTGTGGTGGGCCACTTTCCTCACAACGTTATGATCCAGATCCCGTCTCTTTATTGAACTCTAACCCTCACTGATAGACTCTCCTCTCCCTCCTCACACCTACCTCTATTTTGTTATTCTGCTATTTACAAGACTGTAATGTTCACCTGACTGTTACTATTGTAACAACTGTTTACATGCATCTTGCACTACTCACCTTGACTGAATATTGATTTTCACTACTGACTGTTTATTCACAATTGTTTACATAAACATTTGCAATGCCGTAATTTAACTGTAATATGCAATTACCCTCCACTGCTCTTTAATTTGAATAGCTTCTGTCCAAACTTTATTTATTTAATTTATAGTAATAGCTACCTGTATATCATGCTCACAATTCTGCCTATAGTAATAGCCATCTGTACATATATTCATAGTACATGCAAACTCTGTTATAATAACAATCATCTGTATATTATGCTATTGTACATATCTGTAAAACTCTATTCATAGTAATATCTACCTGTATATTATATTCAGTACATATCCAGCTGTAAGTTTAGTTCACAATACTAGTTATCTATATATTATACTCATGGGACAAATCTATCAGGAAAATTCTGTTTATAATAGTATCCATCTCTACATTTATTCAGTAATAACTTATGTCCTGTACTTATGGAACCATTGTTTATACTGCACTTGCTGCTATTGCACTTCTGGTTAAACCTAAACTGCATTTCATTGCCTTGTAAATGTAACTGTGTAATGACAATAAAGTTGAATCTAATCTAATCTAATCTAATCTAATCTAATCTAATCTAATCTAAACTCATCTAATCTAATCTAATCTAATCCAGGCGAAAGATACTGTGGTTCCTGTAATCCATGGTGGTCTGGAGGCGTTGGAACCTTCTTGCAGTGGGATGCATGGATCCACCATTTACTAAACGTGTCCATAACAACTAGTTCTTATTTCTTACCATCTCACAGAGTTTATTATGTGTGCCTCTGGAGTCATCTGAGTTGCTCGCCCTGCATTCTGTGTAGCTCAAATAAAGCAGGATGATAAGATTTTTGAGCTGAAAGCTTTTATGCACCACTGAGATGTTAAAGCGGGGGTCATCCCCACACGAGAACAATGATCCAATCGATGTTTTTGTTTTTCAAAGTGTGGAAAGAAGAGTCTTAGAAGGTGTTTTATGAAATCTTTATTCAGGTTTGGGAGAGATTGGCAACACACAAATGAAAACACAAACACTGCATGTGCTAGAATAATAGTGCCCATATTTATTATTCCCCACAGAATACAGCAACACAGCAAGCACTTCTCAAACACTGTTTCTGCTAGAATAATTGTTCTTCATTATTCCCCACAGAATATAGCAAAGTAGCAAGCATTAAAGCCGACAAGCTTTCAAACAGGCGTGATGTTCAACAGATTCTCAGAATCATCTCTTACCATGGCACAGGACTGGGAAGCCGGGTCAATCCGGATTAGAGCAACATCAACACGTCCGGGTGTCCACAAACCCACGGCAGACTTAATCGACTGAGGGCGGTACCCTCCTTTAAATACCCACAAACAAAGTATCAGATGGGAGCGAAAGTGGCCAGTTCTCTCTCCCAGCTGATCTGTTCGTCCCGTTTCCAAAACATGTTTCCAAAACAGAAACCGTTCCCAGCATCTCAGCAGTGTGTGAAGCAAAATAACATTGCGAGCTCAGAATACAAATATAAGCAAAATAAGGAATACAGAGGTTGAATCAGTCTTTCCCACAACACATTGTCATAAGTTCCCACCACAAGTTAAAACAAATTATAACACAATAACACATGTGGTTCTGTTTTATGTGACAAACATAATAACAGGCAAAACTCCGAGCGCAAGCATATATGTTGCTCTTAGTTTAGGTGAACTCAAAAACAAGTAATATAAGTGAAACAAGTTATGTAACTGAGCAGGTTTTCCCATAGTATATTGTCAAAGAGCAAAAATAATTATTTGGTATATCAGAAGGCATGGTTTATCGGTTGGGCCAACCCAGACACCATCAGTGCAATTTCTTCTGTGACGTTCCCAAAGCAAGACTTCTGCCTTTTTTTCTTTCCTTCAGCCAAAATCACCCAAAACTGTCACAAAACTTTTTTTTTTTTCAGCACAATAGTTTTGGAGAAATATTTCAAGCTTTTCTTTCTTTGGTTATGATTTACGGAAAAATAAATATATATAGGCAGCCTTTCCCCTGAATACATGGAGACTGCCTTGTTTAAATGGACTCAAACGGCTTCAGCAAAGAGGGAGTTTGCTGTGTGAAGCAACTTTAGCAGCAGATCTGCCTTTGTGTCTAGTCTCAGAGCTAGAAGCAGACAGAAACTCAGTTTAGGAAACATTTAGCAGCTATAAACAGCTTTGTGAATCGGCCCCAGTTTCTACCTCTGTCTGTGAAAAAACGTTCTTCTCATCAAACATGTAGAAATCCAGCTGAGAACCCAGATATCCAGATAAACACGACTAAGGAAACATTGTTTCTGTTAACTTCAGCAGCTGAATGTCTGGATTGTAATAATAATCATGAAGTGATGCTAATTATGAGTCACTGCTGATTGATGATAAAGTGTTACTGTTATTCACCTTCCTTGCTCTAAACTGGGAATAAAATGATTCAGATGAAAAAATTTCCTTCTGTGTAATTCACTGTATAATAAATATGTTTCAGAATCAGAGGAAACATTTTATCTGCTGCACTTCTGGTAGCAGGAAAAATGCATCATCTGGTGATGAGATCCAGGGTTCAGGTTTGTGTTCATCACCTGCAAAGGTTCAGTAAATGAAAGCATCTGAGATCTTAGTTGGAACCATGAAAATGGTGATTTATTTGGGAATATGTCACAGACATGCACATCTTTACATTTTATCAAACATTTTTGCTAACATGCTAAATTTTTTATTAATATTCATTAAGGGAACTGAAAGGCATGTTTAATTTGCTTGAATTGATGAACTTTTCAAGATATAGTTACATTTACATCATTCGAGATATTTTTTTTAAACTTTTGTCCTGTAAAATTTTTGTAAGAAATTGAAATGAAAAAACTTAAACCTCCAAAAAACTGGGAGCAGTTTATATTTTAACTATAACAGAACTATTGTTGCACAGAAAATTACTGACGACTGACGTGAAAAACTTGAACAGAAAACCAGCAAAGACAATAAAATGATTGAATTAAAAACTTTAGAAGGAATCAAACAGATCAGAAATACTTCAGTTCACTTGAGTTTACAGAACTCAGCAGAACCTCCAATCATCCAAACATTAACTCCAGCATGTAGCGGCTGAGTGAAGGTGGTCTGGACTCTGTGGAGGAGAGTCATGGTTTCAGAGACGCTGTAGAAGGACAGAATACCTGCTCTGTGATCCAGGTACACTCCTATTCTGGAGGAAATAGGACCTGAGATGGAGGTCCTGATGTTGTTGTGACCAAATGTATAACCTCCTTGGTAAATATATAATGCCCAAGATTTGTCATTATATCCAAATCCACATTCATTCCCATTTTCTCTTCTGCTGATGTTCTTGTATGCGACTGCTACAAAAACGTCCTCTCTCCTCTCCACCTCCCAGTAACAACGTCCAGTCAGACTCTCTCTACTCAGAACCTGAAGAAAATTAGTGAATCTGTCTGGATGACTAGAATAAGACTGAGATTGATTCATAAATGTCACCTTCCTGTTCCCCTCTGATAGTAACAGCTCATTGTTTGCTGTGTTTGGATCCAGTGTGATTTCACATGAATATTTCAAGAATCCAGCTCTGCTCTTTGGTTCTGGTTCTGGTTCTGACAGTGAAACATCCACCTCAGTGAGTCTCAGTGAGATGTTTGTCCATGCGTCTCCCAGGATGTCCTGTAGTTGATCTCTGAGCTCTGACACAGCTGCTGTCACATCCTCAAAGTAGCTCAGAGGACGGATCTTGATGCTGGATGAGTGTGTAGACTCACTGAGTGCTGACAGTGAGGGGTAGTTGTGGAGAAACTGGTTGTGATCCTCTGTGTCTGAGAGCTGCTTCAGCTCAGCGTCTTTCCTCTTCAGCTCAGTGATCTCCTGCTCCAGCTTCTCCTGAAGCTCTTTGACTCGACTCCCTTCAGTTTCCTGCTGGGATCTGATCTGCTGCTTCACATCAGAGCTTCTTTTCTGGATGAGACGGATCAGCTGAGTGAAGATCTTCTCACTGTCCTCCACTGTTTTATCAGCAGAGTGCTTGATGGCCTCCAGCTCCTGTTGAAGCAGCTTCACATCTTTCTCTCTGTCCTGGATTCTCTGCTGGATGTTTTCTCGTCTCACCTCCAGCTCTCTCTGCCTCTCAGTCCTTTCTGCTGCAGCTGACACTGTGTCGTGGCCTTTATGTTCATCCACAGAGCAGAGATAACAGATACACTTCTGATCAGTACGACAGAACATCTTCATCACCTCATCATGACGAGAGCAGATGTTCTCCTGGAGGTTCTTGGAGGGCTTCATCAGCTTGTGTTTCTTTAATGGAGCCACATCATAATGAGGCTGAAGATGTTTCTGACAGAAAGAGGTCAGACAGACTAAACAGGACTTGGTGGCTTTTCGTTTTCTTCCAGAGCAGAAATCACAGGCCACATCTTCAGGTCCAGCATAGCAGAGATCAACAGGAGCAGCTTGGAGTCCAGTCTTCTTCAGCTGCTCCACTAAAGCTGCTAACATGGTGTTTTTCTTCAGAACGGGCCTCGGTGTGAAGGTCTCCCTGCACTGAGGGCAGCTGTAGATTCCTCTCTGATCCCTTTGGTCCCAGTCTGTTTTAATACACTTCATACAGTAGCTGTGACCACAGGGAATAGTCACAGGATCTTTCAGTAGATCCAGACAGATCGCACAGGAAAAAGTTTCTCGGTCCAGCTCATCTCCTTTCTGATCCATTTCACAATAACTGTTTGTTCTTCTTTCCCAAAACAAAATCTGTCTAATCTATAAATCCTATGTTGCGCCACAGAAAGTCAACTATCGGGTCTTACATGCAGAAAATCACGCAGGATATGGCTCCACTGGCGATCACTCCTCTTTCGCGGACGCAGCCATGATAGATTTATGAGTCTGCGCACTACGGTCCACGAGAGAACGCCGCATAATCACGTGATGTTATGCTAATAGGTATTAGCTTAGCTAGCGGACACAAGGCAAGGTGTAAGATTACTCTAATACTCCTTAAACTAGAGCACACAATTAAACAAAGTATTGATTCGCTTGATTTAATGTGTTAGTACAACCATCAAATCACTTATCTTTAAGTACGAAAAGTAATTCAGCCTATTCAAAAGACTGGTTAGCTTTTAGCTTTTAGCTTCTCTCTTCTTCTTCTGCTTCTTCTTCTTCTTCTTCTTCTGCTTCTTCTTCTTCTTCTTTGTTGACATACACTTAGCTTACTAGCGTCACCAACTGGTATGGAGTGTGGACCAGAATACGAATTAGTTTTTCGAATACAGTTAAATATTGCCTGAAATTTACTTCTTCTGTTATTTCTAATTAAATCAATAAAATCAAGTTACACTTTGAATCGTTTTGGGTTTTAAATCAGTTATCTCCTTTCTCCCTCATACTTCTGACTATAAAAACTGTTTGTCTCATCACCTCCACAGTAGTCCCCCACCTCCCACTGCAGTGTTTCCTTATAATGGTTAGTTTGCCGTTTATACCAGTGTACCAAAAACTAAGCCATTAAATAGTTTGTTCTGCTCTCCTCCTTATCTACTTTTAATTAATCTAATTGTTCTTTGGAGTTTAATAAAAACGCTGGTGTTTTCCTTTTTTGCGAAGGGCTTTTGCCATCTCATCTTCATTTTCTGTTTTAATCGGTTTTTTTAAATTTCTTTTATGCTAAACCTGCTAATTAAACCCACTAATCTGTTTTCATCATGAACTATATACACAGCGACCAGCAGATCTGCAGCAACCCGGCACCTTAAGCAGCTTGTTCGCATGCTTTGACTGTCCAAGCAGCAGAAAAGCCTGAATATCTTCCCCAGCCAGATGAGCAGCATCTGTCCCTCATCCTGCAGCTACACCAAGTGACCTCCTCTCTAAAGAAGGCCAGCATCGCTTAAATATTCCTCCTAATTAGCAGTGGAGTGAAAACACCCGCTCATTGGCATCCACCTTTCGAGCCCTGCTGGAGACAGGTAAGAACAACACACACACCATGGATGACTTGATCCACATACCTGACATCCACATAAAGCTTTTTAGGCCTTGAAAAGTTTTTTTTATGTCTTATGCTTTGCTTGCAACTACGGCTGGAGCTTAAGACCCTTACAACAGTTTTGCACAGTTTCTTGCATGCCCTGGCACTAGGCACTGTCTATAACTCCAGGCTACTTAATTTGGCAGTGTGATTCAGCCTTAGTTAGTGAATCACAGAGATAACAAATTAATAAGCATCAAATTATGGTCCATCAGTTTGGTTTCTGTATGTTCCCACCAAGTAAAAATTCATCTTCAGAACCACCCTCAGCCCAAAATGGGGATCTGCATCTACTTTCAGTAGTTATTGCCGGTTACTGCAACTGTAAACTGCAGAAATTACAGGCAAACTTGGTCTCTTTGCGTTTGCTCCCCTTGGCATTATGCTAGCCTAGAGTAGGAGAGACCCATCCTCCCCCGGAAAACAAAACTTTCTTTGTCCTGTGGTGGGCCACTTTCCTCACAACGTTATGATCCAGATCCCGTCTATTTATTGAACTCTAACCCTCACTGATAGACTCTCCTCTCCCTCCTCACACATACCTCCATTTTGTTATTCTGCTATTTACAAGACTGTAATGTTCACCTGACTGTTACTATTGTAACAACTGTTTACATGCATCTTGCACTACTCACCTTGACTGAATATTGATTTTCACTACTGACTGTTTATTCACAATTGTTTACATAAACATTTGCAATGCCGTAATTTAACTGTAATATGCAATTACCTTCCACTGCTCTTTAATTTGAATAGCTTCTGTCCAAACTTTATTTATTTAATTTATAGTAATAGCTACCTGTATATCATGCTCACAATTCTGCCTATAGTAATAGCCATCTGTACATATATTCATAGTACATGCAAACTCTGTTATAATAACAATCATATGTATATTATGCTATTGTACATATCTGTAAAACTCTATTCATAGTAATATCTACCTGTATATTATATTCAGTACATATCCAGCTGTAAGTTTAGTTCACAATACTAGTTATCTATATATTATACTCATGGGACAAATCTATCAGGAAAATTCTGTTTATAATAGTATCCATCTCTACATTTATTCAGTAATAACTTATGTCCTGTACTTATGGAACCATTGTTTATACTGCACTTGCTGCTATTGCACTTCTGGTTAAACCTAAACTGCATTTCATTGCCTTGTAAATGTAACTGTGTAATGACAATAAAGTTGAATCTAATCTAATCTAATCTAATCTAATCGAATCGAATCTAAACTCATCTAATCTAATCTAATCCAATCAAGGCGAAAGATACTGTGGTTCCTGTAATCCATGGTGGTCTGGAGGCGTTGGAACCTTCTTGCAGTTGGATGCATGGATCCACCATTTACTAAACGTGTCCATAACAACTAGTTCTTATTTCTTACCATCACACAGAGTTTATTATGTGTGCCTCTGGAGTCATCTGAGTTGCTTGCCCTGCATTCTGTGTAGCTCAAATAAAGCAGGATGATAAGATTTTTGAGCTGAAAGCTTTTATGCACCACTGAGATGTTAAAGCGGTGGTCATCCCCACACGAGAACAATGATCCAATGGATGTTTTTGTTTTTCAAAGTGTGGAAAGAAGAGTCTTAGAAGGTGTTTTATGAAATCTTTATTCAGGTTTGGGAGAGATTGGCAACACACAAATGAAAACACAAACACTGCATGTGCTAGAATAATAGTGCCCATATTTATTATTCCCCACAGAATACAGCAACACAGCAAGCACTTCTCAAACACTGTTTCTGCTAGAATAATTATGTTCTTCATTATTCCCCACAGAATATAGAAAAGTAGCAAGCATTAAAGCCGACAAGCTTTCAAACAGGCGTGATGTTCAACAGATTCTCAGAATCATCTCTTACCATGGCACAGGACTGGGAAGCCGGGTCAATCCGGATTAGAGCAACATCAACGCGTCCGGGTGTCCACAAACCCACAGCAGACTTCATCGACTGAGGGCGGTACCCTCCTTTAAATACCCACAAACAAAGTATCAGATGGGAGCGAAAGTGGCCAGTTCTCTCTCCCAGCTGATCTGTTCGTCCCGTTTCCAAAACATGTTTCCAAAACAAAACCGTTCCCAGCATCTCAGCAGTGTGTGAAGCAAAATAACATTGCGAACTCAGAATTCAAATATAAGCAAAATAAGGAATACAGAAGTTGAATCTTTCCCACAACACATTGTCATAAGTTCCCATCACAAGTTAAAACAAATTATAACACAATAACACATGTGGTTCTCAGTTTTATGTGAGAAACACAATAACAGGCAAAACTCCGAGCGCAAGCATATATGTTGCTCTTAGTTTATGTGAACTCAAAAACAAGTAATATAAGTGAAACAAGTTATGTAACTGAGCAGGTTTTCCCATAGTATATTGTCAAAGAGCAAAAATAATTATTTGGTATATCAGAAGGCATGGTTTATCGGTTGGGCCAACCCAGACACCATCAGTGCAATTTCTTCTGTGACGTTCCCAAAGCAAGACTTCTGCCTTATTTTTCTTCCCTTCAGCCAAAATCACCCAAAACAGTCACAAAACTGTTTTTTTTTTTTCAGCACAATAGTTTTGGAGAAAGATTTCAAGCGTTTCTTTCTCTGGTTATGATTTACGGAAAAATAAATATATATAGGCAGCCTTTCCCCTGAATCCATGCAGACTGCCTTGTTTAAATGGACTCAAACGGCTTCAGCAAAGAGGGAGTTTGCTGTGTGAAGCAACTTTAGCAGCAGATCTGCCTTTGTGTCTAGTCTCAGAACTAGAAGCAGACAGAAACTCAGGTTAGGAAAGATTTAGCAGCTATAAACAGCTTTGTGAATCGGCCCCAGTTTGTACCTCTGTCTGTGAAACAACCTTCTTCCCATCAAACATGTAGAAATCCAGCTAAGAATCCAGATATCCAGATAATCACCGACTAAGAAAATGTTGTTTTCTGTTAACTTCAGCAGCTGAATGTCTGGATTGTAATAATAATCGTGAAGTGATGCTAATTATGAGTCAATGCTGATTGCCGATAAGTTGTTACTGCTGTTCAGCTTCCTTGCACTAGTTTGTAAACTGGGAATAAAATGATTCAGATGAAAAATTTTCCTTCTGTGTAATTCACTGTATAATAAATATGTTTCAGAATCACAGCAAACTTTTTATCTGCTGCACTTCTGCTAGCAGGAAAAATGCATCATCTGGTGATGAGATCCAGGGTTCAGGTTTGTGATCATCACCTGCAAAGGTTCAGTAAATGAAAGCATCTGAGATCTTAGTTGTAACCATGAAAATTGTGCTTGATTTGGGAAAATGTCACAGACATGCACATCTTTACATTTTAACAAACATTTCTGTTTTCATGCTCAAGTTTTAATTAACATTCATTAAGGAAACTGAAAGGGATGTTTAATTTGCTTGAATTGATGAATTTCTCGTGATTTTATTTACATTTACATCATTGTAAATAAAAAATTTACTCTCCTCTTGTAAATTTTTTGTAAGAAATTGAAATTAATAAACTTCAACCTCCAAAACACTGGGAGCAGTTTATATTTTAACTATAAGAGAACTATTGTTGCACAGAAAATTGCCAATGAATAATGTGAAAAACCTGAACAGAAAACCTTAACAACAAAAACACTAAAATGATTGAATAAAAAACTTTAGAAGGAATCAAACAGATCAAAAATACTGCAGTTTACTCAAGTTTAAAAAACTCAGCAGAGCTCTTAATGCTTAAAAAACCAATGAAAATTGCATTGAACCTAACTCCAGCGTGTAGCGGCTGAGTGAAGGTGGTCTGGACTCTGTGGAGGAGAGTCATGGTTTCAGAGACGCTGTAGAAGGACAGAATACCTGCTCTGTGATCCAGGTACACTCCTACTCTGGAGGAAACAGGACCTGAGATGGAGGTCCAGATGTTGTTGTGACCAAATTGATAACCGTTTTTGGAACAATATAATGACCAAGATTTGTCATTATCTCCAAATCCACATTCATTCCTTGCTCCTCCTCTGCTGATATTCTTGTATGCGACTGCTACATAAACTCCCTTTCTCCTCTCCACCTCCCAGTAACAACGTCCAGTCAGACTCTTTCTACTAAGAACCTGAAGATAATCAGTGAATCTGTCTGGATGACTAGAATAAGACTGAGGTTGATTCATCCATGTCACCTTCCTGTTCCCCTCTGAAAGTAACAGCTCATTGTGTGCTGTGTTTGAATCCAGTGTAATTTCACACGAATATTTCAAGAATCCAGCTCTGCTCTTTGGTTCTGGTTCTGACAGTAGAACATCCACCTCAGTGAGTCTCAGTGAGATGTTTGTCCATGTGTCTCTCAGGATGTCCTGTAGTTGATCTCTGAGCTCTGACACAGCTGCTGTCACATCCTCAAAGTAGCTCAGAGGACGGATCTTGATGCTGGATGAGTGTGTAGACTCACTGAGTGCTGACAGTGAGGGGTAGTTGTGGAGAAACTGGTTGTGATCCTCTGTGTCTGAGAGCTGCTTCAGCTCAGCATCTTTCCTCTTCAGCTCAGTGATCTCCTGCTCCAGCTTCTCCTGAAGCTCTTTGACTCGACTCCCTTCAGTTTTCTGCTGGGATCTGATCTGCTGCTTTAAATCAGAGCTTCTTTTCTGGATGAGACGGATCATCTGAGTGAAGATCTTCTCACTGTCCTCCACTGTTTTATCAGCAGAGTGCTTGATGGCCTCCAGCTCCTGTTGAAGCAGCTTCACATCTTTCTCTCTGTCCTGGATTCTCTGCTGGATGTTTTTTCGTCTCACCTCCAGCTCTCTCTGCCTCTCAGTCCTTTCTGCTGCAGCTGACACTGTGTCGTGGCCTTTATGTTCATCCACAGGGCAGAGATAACAGATACACTTCTGATCAGTACGACAGAACATCTTCATCACCTCATCATGACGAGAGCAGATGTTCTCCTGGAGGTTCTTGGAGGGCTCCACCAGCTTGTGTTTCTTGAATGCAGCTGAATCATAATGAGGCTGAAGGTGTTTCTCACAGAAAGAAGCCAGACAGACTAAACAGGACTTGATGGCTTTCAGTTTTCTTCCAGAGCAGAAATCGCAGGCCACATCTTCAGGTCCAGCATAGCAGAGATCAGCAGGAGCAGCTTGGAGTCCAGTCTTCTTCAGCTGCTCCACTAAAGCTGCTAACATGGTGCTTTTACTCAGAACGGGCCTCGGTGTGAAGGTCTCCCTGCACTGAGGGCAGCTGTGGATTCCTTTCTGATCCTCTTCATCCCAGAAGTTTTTAATACACTTCATACAGTAGCTGTGTCCACAGGGAATAGTCACCGGATCCTTCAGTAGATCCAGACAGATCGAACAGTACAAGGTTTCTCGGTCCAGCTGGTTCTGCTCCATTTCTCCTCTCGGTCACAGTGACTGTGTGAGTTTCATTTCCTGAGAACAGCAACAGCTCTGAGCTCTGATCTACGAATCATGTGTCAGATCAGGCTGCAGCCAATCAGCTTTCACCTCCAGCAGATGTTGGCTCCACCAGCTTGAAGGTGTGTCTGAGAGCAGGAAGAACGTGGAGGGTTATCAGGTTTTGATTCCAGGAAGAGGAGGGCTCTTAGTGTGAAGCTGTAAGTTTGTAACCGTCTTCACTGCAGGTTTCTGCTCAAAAAGACTGACTGAGTCACCAAAACTCTTAAATCTGATCTCTCCACAGTATCAGAAATAAATGAACGTATACACTTTCAGAAATAAAATATAATTTGTGATTAAATTGTGATTAACAGGTTTACATCGTTTGATTGTCCTAGTTATAATAGATAAATAAATACATATATTTCGTCAGACCTAAATCTAGCTGATTAATAGAGAATTGAAAATAGCACCCTATCAGCTTCTGCTCATTTGCAGGCCTGGGAAAACATGAGTAAGCAAAACTAAAAAAGTTCAGGTTAAAATGTACCTAAATAGTGTGGGCAAAAGGATATTGCGGTTGATTTGATAGATTTTGTTAACCCTGCATTTAGACATGAGTCAGTTTTGAAGTTATCCTCAAATGAAGCAGCTAAAATTGATTAATCTATGACAAATGTTAATGGCTTGCATCATTTTATTATATATACTGATATTACAGAACGGCAGAAATTAGTAGAAACGGGAAATATTACGGGATAATCACAGGACGGTCCCCAAATTATTCAGTATATGTATCCACATTTTCAAAGTCCTACCAAAATGCAGATGCCCTTGTGACACAGTAATTTAAGAAAAGAGGAATTTTCTACTTGTTCACTTGGTGATATTCAACTTCTGGTGAATAAACTCCCCAGCATCGGTGCTGGTGGTCGATCACGGCTGGTTGAATTACAAAATTTAACCAAAGGCTTATTTGTTAAATTTTGGTTATTGCTTATTGATTTTAGAGCCATTTTAAGACTTTCTGTGTCTGCGTCTGTAATAGCTGTTATTGAAAAGGTTGCTCAAACATTCCATATGCCTGATGAAACTTTGTCTTCAGTAATTTCTTCCTTGGAAGATGCAATTACACAGCACTTTCCATTATCCACATCAGTAGAGCTTCCTGAATTCACCTGGGACCTGAACAGCGTCCTAAAAATTACATAACTCATGCTGCAGAGAAATGGATCAAACACACAGGTGTGGATCCTAAAACAAATCGCTTCAATCTGGGTGAATTATTTAGAGGGGCAGTTTTGGATGGGGTTCCTTGTTTAGTGTCCCTGCTTATGAAACAAAATCCTGATATGCCTGGGTGTTCGTATGCTCGCTGGGAAACCCGTTTGATAGACTATTTGCATGTGGCTCAAAGGGAGGACAGAAAGACGAAGCGAGACTTAGAGGACTTGCAACTTCAATTACTTAAATTACAGTTACTAGAAGCAAAGCGGAAAGTGAGCAAGAGAAAGCAGGAGATGGCACAAAGAAATGTCTCAGCGGGTGCATCACATGGTGTTCAAACCCTGACGGTTCCACCACAGTCTAATTTCATTCAAGGAGGGGGGGGGGCGCCTCCTCCGCTTTTCTGTTCTTCATTTGATTCCAGATTTGTTGTTCCTGCGTATGGACGCGGATGGCAGTGTAACAATCAGTGCAGACATGGGGGAAGGAGCAGAGGACCGAAAAGACGAGGTGGACATGTCAGAACTTTTTGAACATCTACAGACATCTGCTACAACTGTTGTCACTCTGGGCATTGGGCAAGGGATTGTTTCACACCAACAAGTCAGCCTGGCCATCGAGTCACCTAATCCTGGCATGAAGTCCCAATATGACCTCACATCCAGAAGGTCAGTACCTCAGCAAAGGGATAACGCTTCCATGAACAATGTTTCCTCACCCTGGAGAAGTGGCCAATGCTCATGAACAGCGCAGATCCTAAGCTGTCAAGGGAAGTGACTTTATGAACTTTCTGCACATATTGGAGCCACTTGATTCATCAGCATCTGAGTTGTGAAAAGGGGACTTTTGTCACTGAGGTGCTTCGCTGAGCTGCCACTGTAACACATGGGGAAGAAATGTAGAGTTCCACACATGGAAGCCTTGAATATGAAGTCTTAACTCCGATCTCATGTTTGCCTGATCTGTTGCATGTCAATCCGAGTTCATCTCAGGAGCCACACAGTCTGATACCAAACATCTTTAAGGTAAAACACAGACAGTTATTTCTAGCCGTATACTACTGAACTAATTTAATAGGATGTGATCTGGATGGCCGGTGTTCTCATATTTTTTCTTTCTCTCCATCTTTTAAGTTCCTAGGCAGATGGATCGGAGCTGGTTAATAATTTCTTAAGGCAGCAAATTGAGTATATCCCAATGCACAGGTTTGCGGATTTGACAATATATTCATGTTTATTCACTTTTTGTTATGTACACAATTAAACAGCGGACAGCGTACAACTTTGAGCAGGAGATTCACGGGGTGGAACTGTCTCTCTGGTTAACAACTGCATGCCATAAATTTCCAGAATGGGAGTTGTTATCAGCTTCGGACTTCCTGGGGCCATTTTTATGACGAGGCCTCTCTCTGGTATGCACATGTGCCCTGAGATACACATTCTGTTTCTAAACCAAATATTATTCCTTACCAGACACACTTTTTAGGTTAAACAATCTTTTAGGTTATTCCTTATCAGCTCACAAGTATTGAGATTTTTCTATTGTACATATAACAGTTGCCAGCTATGTTAAACCAGCTTTTCACCAGGATTTGCTATATTACCAGGTGTTTTATTCAGGTTAAAAACAATGTTTTATATGTCTTTTGCCCAGATACACCACCCTGTCTCAGTATGTAAATAACTTGGAACAGCCAGCATTCTCACAAAGTCGAATTGCTGTGTGCCACTGAGAACATACACTCGTAGTTATTTCATTTAGATACACTGATCTTATGCAACTTCTGCCTGCTTTACCACGGGTGAGCATTTGCAGTTAATTGACTCCCTATGATGACTAAATACTGTTCATTGTTAATGTTTTGTAACAAAATTTATTTTGTTCTCAAACAGTGGGATAGAGAACAGAAACTTGGATGGGGGTTCTTTTGCAGGACCCAACGGGAGGTATGTGAGTGCATTGTGAATTAGATAACGGGTGTTTAAAAAAAAAACGAAAGAGCTCTCCCATGGCTCTCTGAATGTTTTTTCGGTTGACTCCTAAGAAACAGGCCGGGACCATAAATTAGATTTAATGGCCGAAATGTCAGACAGAACGTATCTGCTGGACAAAGACTCCATAAGGCCGGTTAGCTCAGCCCCCACGGGGTTCCTGGAAGGGTTAAGCAGATTGGAAACAGGCCAACAGTTTTAGCAGTACCAAAAGTGAATGTTAAAAAAAATAGAACAACTACATAACATAGAAAAACTGAATAAAATAGAAAAACAGAGGGCAACAGAGGGTAACTTAATGCATATCTAAGCTAGTTCTATTACAGGCCCTCCTTGGTTTATTTTAGAATCATTGGTGTGTCAGGATTTGTAACAACTTGATAGACAGATGTGGATGCAGGACTTTTTAATTTGAGGATGGTATCTCTTGAAGGTAAACAAAGCGATGAATTCATTGCAAGGGGACTACATTCTATAAAATGACCTGATGGGGGTTTGCTTTTTCTCTCAGATTAAAAATAGGAACTTTTTCGCAGCACACAGAGTAGGACATCTGGGATGGGAGCAGAGGTTACAGAGTTTAATGGAGTGGTGACATACAGCGCGCTGAGAAGTTTTGTGTGCAATGTCTGGTAATTTTTGAATCCAATAGAGCATGCTGACATTCTTACAGGATAAATGTAATTTGATTTCAAAACCGCATTAACTACTTTTTGATTCCACAGACACGGAGATCCCCACCAGAGGTCTTAAGTATTTGTGTGTGCTGCGTGCATTCTCTTGCAGGACAATCAGAGGCCCACGGAAGGAGAGGACAGAGAAATTGTGATAAAGTGTCTCATTAACTATTACATTTCTACAATAGGTTTCCCATAGGATGAAGATGGAACAATGGAAGGTGGTAAGGATTAATGGGGATTCTAAAAACAATTGGCTAAAATCTGTGCACAGACTAAAATTGAAAATGGGGTAAAAGCTTTGATGTTTGTTTCTTGTGGGAGTGTTCAGTTAATTTTATTACAGGATACAATTCCATATGACTGAAAGGAGTTTTTCGGAGCCGAAGTCAACCTCCGGATTTACAGGTAGCACACAACATTTGATATCTAAAAGATTGTCGTGTAAGTTTCAGGTTGTATTGGAGACATAAAATTAGGTGAGTCCAGGAATGTGAAGGAGGGTCTACCTACCCCAACCTCGAAGGACGACGGATGTGGGGACCAAGGATCAGGGGCCCATCAAATGGTGGAGCTGTGTGTACCAGCCACCAGAGGGTTCAAGGAAAGATCACCGTAGCAACTTGAAGCGCCGAATTGCCACTCACGGATGAGGCAGCTGGATTTTTATTTTGTTTCTGTTTTTTTTTTTTTTTTTATAAAATGATTCACATGCAGATGTGTGGGGATCGGCGGTTGGAACAATGACTTTATAAACCATTATCTTTAAGGGCAAGAAGAAGACATCTCTGAGACGCAAGACATCATAACAACAATTAAATGCATTGTGTAAAAAAATAATTTTGTAATCAATGTATTTGTCATATAAGTTACATATTCCTAAGATGTTAAATGCTATTATTGTTACAATCTTGGTTTTGCATTGCATGATAATTTGTTTTTTATTCTGTGGTTTGATCTGAGTGCAGTGCTTTCACAGGTTATATTAATTTCTAAAAAGACATCTTGCTAATCTAGGTTAGGACTACTGGAGTCATATTTAGCTCATATAACAGTTTCTTGGTAGTTGCAAAGTTATCTTAGCCTTGCACCTCCCTGATAAAGGTGCTTACTTTTCCTAATTCTAGTATGCTTGAGATTCAGATAGGTTTAGTAGCTTATTAGTTTATACTTGGGTTATTTTACATTTATGGGGTAAATTTGAACTTAATTTGATTTCATAAGTCGCCAACAGGGGGGACAGTGGGTTACAATTTTGCATCTTACCATTTACACTTTGTTTAAGGGTTTCAAGACATGGACTTAGTTTAGCCTAGTTTTTGGTTTGATTTATTAGGATCAAAACAGAGGGATTGTTAAGAAAAATAAAATATCTTAGTTGGGGTTACTGAGGAAAGCAGAGGGGTGTCTGTCTCTCCCTGCTCCAGGGTAAGATAAACATGGATGGGATTTGTGTGTCTGCGTCAGAATTAGGCCAATAATACTATTACAACACTACCTCCTCAACTCAAATGAAATCAACTCCACAGTACTTTTCCACCGTAAAGCCCACACGCTGCAGGCAGATTCCAACCACCTCAAAGACACACACACACTCTTAAGAGCCGCGGACTCAAGCAGTCTCTCCTTTTTTCTCACACAATGATCCCATTTTAACCAAGACAAAATATTGGACAAGACATGAAAAAAACATATATATAAAGACAGACAGCTTGGCGCGCAAGGAAATACCTTTTTTACGTTTGGCGGAATTTCTATTTCTTTTAATGCTTTTTTATCTAACCGCCATGCCTTCAAAATCCCCGTTTTGAAGACTGAGAGACAATCCATATTATCTCTCTGGGATCCATTTTTAATCTCTTTTCTTCTCTTTTTTTCTCTTCTCTATTTCTCTTCTCTATTTTTCCTTTATTTTCTATTCTATCTTTTTTTCTACACCCTCATCATCTAAGCTTCTTGGTTCTCGGTTTCAACATAAATTTCATTCAAACCTCTCATACTAGTTGCTCTGTTTAACTTTTGATATTTTGAAAAGAGAGTTTCTCATCCACAGCACCACTTGATTTTTAGCCTATGTCTAATTTACAGCTAATGGAGAATCAAAAATCTCCTTACCTTTTTTTGGGTCGACCCTGTGGTGCTGTAAACGATTACTCATACGTGCCCAAATTCAAAAGGTTCCTCCACTTACTGACAATTCCGGGTCATGGCACCAAATTGTAGATATTAATACTGGCCTGCTCCTGCTTATCTCTGAAGGCCCGTCTTACTCCGGTTTAAGATTTGGCTGTAAAGGAGAAACAATGATCAGAGGCAAACATTTTAAATATGCATATTTAATTCATTTGGAATTCCAAAAGGAGACAGAAACTTACGTTACCATTTCACCATAATACCTCATGGTGCTGCAAACGATTCTGTCTGCTTTACACTACTCTGAAGACATATTTTAAAAGACTGACTGCCCCTCCTGCTTAGCCCCCTGTGACTCCAAGCGTGATCTACCCTCGAGGTTCCCATGCAGTACGGCTAATTTATTACTCAAACTGTCTTATCAGGGGTCAAGCCAAATGACCTCACAGCCATAAACCCGCTCTGAAAACACCCTGCAAGCTGTGTGTTTACTTTGCCCTGAAAGGGAGACCAGGAGTTCTTTTTATTATTCTCCACACAAATGCCTGATTAATATAACAACTAAGATATTTTCCTCAACAATCCCCAGAAAGCAACACTTTGCTCTTCCCTACAATACAGCATTTTGATTTAACTCTAAATCCACAATTTCCATACTCACGGTCACCAGAGCATTGGGCACATTTCCTCTTGTCTTTACACATTTTAGCAATATGTCCAAATTCCTGACAGTTAATCCATCTCACTGGCTTTGGTACAAACTCCCTAACAATAAATCATATTTAGTCAAAGAAAACCTCCTTTGCTAATTCTCTTTATTCAAATTTCACCATCACAGTTTCTGTCTGTACTTTCTCAGGCCCTCTCGTTAGTCTCCTGAGTCATTTAACTTCTCTATTTCTTTGCCTTAGATTCAATACCAGGTCTTTCATGTTAACATTTAGAGGCACTCTCAGAATGACTCCTTTACTTACACTATTTTTCTACTCCCCCACTCTTAGACTTAGATAAACTTTATTGTCATTTTGTATGTACACAGTGCATACAAAACAAAAATCCGTTGCATACAGCCTACGACAAGCTGTAGCTGTCTTGCAATTGTTTTAACTTTAACTTTGCACAGCCATTTCAGTTTTCTTGCTGTTTCTACCTGAACTTCCGTGTTCCACCCAATTAGCAGATTTCCATCTCTTAGTATCTTAGCATATTCAATTTCTCCAACTTGTGCTTTAAGTGTTTTTGTTGCTTAAGTGGATCTATTTTCTTTCTCCCTCTTCTTCCTCAAATCCTATATAAAGTCTTCTTGGCACATTTACTCTCTCTCCATTGCTTTCACTATCAGTTCCTTCTGGACTTCCCTGTACCTTTCCTCTTTCTTTCACTGACACACCACATCTTTCCTCCCTTTCTCACCTTTTCCCACTCTTTTTCTTTTACCACCATTCTCTTCTTCCTCACTTCCATCCATGGCATTCCATTCCTGCATAACCAGGCCAGCTAACAAAGCACAACTCAATGTTCAGTCCACTGAGGATGCCTCTACAGATATGGCATTCTGTCTGGTCAAGTTCAAACTCCCACAGACTCTCCAGTCCTTTCCACTATCAATGCTTTTTGCTGACAGCTTCTATAGCTGTTGACTGCACCGCTGCTCATCAGAAAGTAAAGCCCATGTAATGGTATGGAGTGTGGGACACAACATGTATTTTTTGTATGAACTGTTCAGTCATAATCTATTACTCAATTTAATTTACATGAAATTTCATTTGATTTGAATAATTTACTTCCGGATCTAATTGTAATATGTTTTTATAATATGAAATGTTTCTTTAGTCTTTCTAAATCCTTCAAGTTTACATTTTTTCTCCCTCTCTTTAACATCTGTGACATATTAATATCACCTTCTGTTGTTTCATTCTCACCACAGTGTTGACAATTTCCTGTCTAATGTTGATATATCCTGGATAATTTATTATTGAGTCCAGTGTGTCCAAATTTTCCCGTTGTTAATAAAATCTTTGCACCTCTGTTTCTCCTTCTTGTTCTCATTTCTCCCATCCTCTCTTGGATCCCAGAATGTCATCTTCCTGTGTTTTCTTCATTCCATTCTTTCTAACACATTTCTTTCTGTTTTTAAATGCCAATGCTCATTGTTTCTCATTTGCTGTTGTTACTGTACAGTTGATTTTGTCCTTTTGTTGCCCTTTTTGACACCGCTATCTGCTGTTTCATTTCCCTCAACCGCCATGTGTGCTGTAACCTGTAGAAATGTTACTATCAATCCCATTGTGTTACGGCCAGAGGCCTTTGTCTGTTTTGTTTTTCTTTCTTGGTGCAAGTTTGCAGGTGTAGTTGCGTCTTCCTGCCAGCTGGTGCTGGAGCTTGCAGGCTCTTTTATACCCTGCCATAGCAATGTTATTTTGTTGTTATGGCTGGTGGCCATTTTGACCGTATTGCATGATGGGAGTCGGTGGCCATTTTGACCATGTTGCATCATGGGAAATTATCACTCTTCTAAATTATTTGCATTCTGAATAGTTGTGCTCTAAAAAGATGTCTGAACTTAATTACGAGTGAGCTATTGTCCTTAATGGTCTTGTTTCTTCTTCTTCTTGTTTCCACTTTACTGCTAATACTACTAATAATAATGCCATAATACCAATCTTCCCCTTATATATACTGACAACCTATTTAAGATCCGTTATCCTTGTGCTATTTGAAATTCTGGTTTGATATCTGCTATTTCTATCATTCAGGCTGAATGTTATTATGCACCCACGTAAATCTGGACATATTTATAAGAGTTATTTATATGTTCCTTTACTGTGTATGAACTGACTCCCTTGTCTCTTTTCTTGCCCATTAGTGTTAAATCTTTTTTGCATTTGGTTTAATCCATAGTGGTTTACCTGATAATGTTGTTCACTTGAAATTATTCGGCCTTGTTACCAATCACCAATCCAGAAACTCTTTTTTCCTTCTTCTCTTTTTTCCCCATTAGGCTTTTGTGTCATAGGGAAAATGTCTAGTGTTAGATTATCCAAGTTGTTTTCTTGTAAATTAATCTATTATTAATATTCTAATTATTATTATTGTCATCATTATTTCCAGTTGTACTTAATTCCAACATAATTTCTCCCATCTCTACATTGAGTGCTGCTGTTAGGTTGGTTTTTGATGCTCCTGCACACACACTTAGTGGTAGATGTTGTTTATTTTATTATTTCTCAATTTTATTTACAACATCTTGTAATTTTTTTTACTGCGAGCCCTACATTAGAGAGAGAGAGAGAGAGAGGGAGAGAGAGAGAGAGAGAGAGAGAGAGAGAGAGGGGGGAGAGAGAGAGAGAGAGACTCCTTGCAGCCAACAAACAATAGGGGGTTTTCAGCTGACGTCACGCTCACGAGACTACTCAGCGCGTCCGCCATATTGGGTGGCAGTCGTTTCGCACCGTTGACCTGCATTGTATGACGCCTTAGGCAGTATTGGAAGTGAACAATGGGGAAAACGTGTTTAATGGTTGGTTGCACGGCCCGTGGAGGTGGAGATCAACGCTCTTTCTATCGCCTACCAGCCGTAATAGTGAATCAGTGTGAAAAAAAAAAAAACAGCTGTCTGAACAACGCCGTCACCTATGGCTGACACGGATATCCAGGTCCGATTTGGACGGTTTTAAGATGGAATACGCCAGAGTCTGCGGTGCTCACTTTGTCACAGGTAATTAACTGTTAAGTATTTAAAACATATAAGAAGAATATATTAATAATAGGGCTTGGGCGTTATGACTTATTACTTTCCACGGCTGTCGTGTTGACTGCCTCCGCCGCCTCTACTGCCTATTACTACCGCATACTGTACTCCCTCTCTCAGCCGTGTTTTAATTTGATTAATTTCACCTTAACTTGATTTCAACCATGGTAAACCGTTGCTGTATTGTGGGCTGTAACAGCGCAACACATGATCGCCATGGGAAAAACATAGAAACAGATTAATTTTCCACCGCTTTCCTGCCTGGAGGCGCAACCACGGAGAACAACTGTTAGCGATAACAAAGAGTCGTCGGCTCGCTTGGATCGCGGCTGTAAGTCGACCGAACATAACTTTCCACAGTATCCCGATGTCAATGAGAGTGTGTTCTAAACGTTTGAAACACATAGCAGCAAGTTAAAAGTACATTACATGCGCGAGTGGTTGTTAGCGCTAACGGTTAGCATGAGCCAGAGCCCGGCTGAGCACAGCTTACCTTTGAACGAGTTACAGAGATAAAGAGATCGTCGGCTCGCTTGGATCGCGGCTGTAAGACCGAACATAACTTTCCACAGTATCCCGATGTCAATGAGAGTGTGTTCTAAACGTTTGAAACACATAGCAGCTAGTTAAAAGTACATTACATGCGCGAGTGGTTGTTAGCGCTAACGGTTAGCATGTGCTAACCCGTCTGTACGCAGCTTACCTTTGAACGAGTTGCTGTGTTCCCACTGTTTGCTGGCTTTATGATCTGCAGCTCCTACCGGCGCCAATACGGTAAATACAACTTAATTTTGCACTGGTCATTGTTCTGCTTAAATAATTAAAGCCGCGAGCGGCGTCGATCGGCCTTGCAGCCAAGCGCCTTCGCGCACCGCCCGCCGCCGGCGGGCGGTGCAACACATTTGCGTCGGATTGTTTACATTTTTACCATCTTATTAAAACTCACCCGTCCACGTATGATGGCGATTTCCTTGATGTACATAACCAGATGTGAACTGGTTGTGAGCCTCTAGATCCTTGTAAGCTCTCATTTCCTCAAGAGTGTGCAGAGGGTTTTCACCGAACACCAGGTAATGCACTATGTCGCCGTGCTCTACATTTGGCCAATCATCTGGATTACGGCTTAACAAGGCACCGTGGAGGGCATACGGGTCCATATGGTCGATCACGGAACATTTCCTCAGATATACGTCCTTATCTGGTCGCTCTAGCGTGCTGGCGTACTTATCCATTCGCGATACGATAATACGTGTAAGACAACTAGAGATAAGGAAGTGTGCCACCCAATATGGCGGACCGGAAGTTGGCCAGTGACGTCAGTGAAAACACCCTATTCTGTTTCCACTCTGCTCTGACTTTTGTCAGTTCATGACCGGCACTGCACCGAGCACTTTATAAGTAACTTGCTTGGGACCTTTAATCAACCCCAGCTTGGGGTGAATGAATTGAAGGTTGTGGGTTCATTAATTGTGGGATAGATGAATTCTGATTTTTTTCTGTTTATTGCTTTGTTTTTTTCTGTTTTGCACATTTTATATAGTCTATAAATACATGGCACTCACAACTGCAAACTTCTAGTCTCTGTCTGCTCCTTCATGAGTCGTATCTATATTCTGATACAACTAGCTCATTGACCTTATTGGTTACGATCCATTTACATTGATTTAAAATATAGTATACTGTTATCTTTACAGATATGCTACACTTTGGTGGCCACATGGAAAATAAAACCACACCACACAACCTTTTATCCTAACAAACTGTTTACTTTTTCCAGTTTTTTCTCTCTATCACCATCTTTTGTAAATGCATTAAAACATTTAATGCCTTAGTTATTAGTTGGCGAGATGGAAACTGTTTTATCATTCATCTTCCATCTCTCAACATTTTCGCCGTTTCTACATCTCCACAACGTATACTTTAGCTCAGGTTCCCCTCCCTGTTTATCCTCTGGAATGAATTTGCGTTTTATTTTAAATTCCTCCCTCTCTACCTTCCTATGAACAACTCTGTCTTCATCCAAACTATTTTCTTCCAATTCCAGTTTACTTCCTAGACTATCAAACATCCTCCCATCCACCTTCTTGTCTCTTCCACGTTCTCAGCCTTATCTCGGGCCATTCTTGAGCTCCGATCCTCAAATATTACATCATCCTCAGCTAAACATAACCTGTAAATATATTAAAAGAGTTAAAGAAAAAAATAAGACTATATCTCAAAATGATGTATGAACAGCAAGAAAATATTTTTCAGAACCCCTGTCCTTCCTGGGCTTTTGGTTAATGGGCAAAACATTATAAATACACTCACAATTCCTAAAATATTCTTTACTAGAATTTTGTTTCCTCCTAGTTTAAATGCAGATTATGTCTCACAATTATTCTCAGGTGATCAACAGAAAAAAAAAATCCAAATCTTCTCATTCCTCCAAAAGTGAAGGAAATCCACTTTTAAATCTTGTCAGGTGTTTAACCTCAAGAAAATCTCTCAGACGTCGTTTTGCTGTTGATAATTAAACTCGTTCATTTAGTGACGGGATGCTGAATCGACAGAACATCTATTTTATGACTGTGTGTTCAGGAAAGCTCTGTGGGAGGATGTGCACCACTGGATTTCCTCAATAGTCCAAACTTCCTGCTATTTTCTAAAAGTGAAATTGTTTTTTAAAGAAAAACTTGCTTAAATTGAATAATTTCTTTTTAATAACACATCTTTTATTCAGTATTCAATTAATTTCTTATGTATTCTCTCATTTCTATACTGGTTTTTTCCCTTCTATGTATGGGATCAGCAGGGATTGCATTTCAAGTCAGGATGCTATTTGAGATTGATGCCATATTTGTTATAAATGTTAATAATTAATAATAATATTAAAACATTTAACAGAAAAGAAAACAAAAAAGAAATTTAATCCACTGCCATGTTCCAAGCAGCAGCCGGTTCTACACAGAAGTTCCCAACGAGTCCATCTGCTGAGTTCTCCTGGACTGAGAACACCTCCCACCTGGTGAAGAAGGCCCAACATGTCTGCAGCCTTTCTCAGAGCTTTAATGCTCAATCTTCATCAGGCTGACGCCCTGAGTGCAGCAGCTTTAAAATCAGTTTTTATCTTTCTTTGGTGAATGTGGCAAATGAGCAAAGAGCAAAAACCTTCAATAATTTGAACAGAATAGAATTAAACAGGCTGAGGCTTGTTTTCATGAGGCTTTATATTTTTTTTATTCTTGTACAGCTTCTATCTAAGCATTTTATTTCTGAGTCAATAAATACTAGCAGAGCTCTAGTCTGGTTTAACCTTCATGACTCTTTGAAGGAAATCAAAAAGGACTTCATCTGGTGGAGATCCTCCAGGTCAAGGCAGCAGATTGCTCCCATGAACAAAGGTGTTGGGAATATTTCTGCGGTCATGGAGGCAGATCTTCTCCTCTAGCACCACAGCCACGTTAAAGATGTCCAAAGGAAAGGCGTCTGTCAGAGGGCCGTCGTCAGCAACCAGGATCCCAGCCTCCATTCCCTCCATCATCTAGTCCAGGGTTTCTCCACCAGCCTGATAACAAATCCATGAAGACTGCCTTGTTTAAATGGACTCAAACGGCTTCAGCAAAGAGGGAGTTTGCTGTGTGAAGCACCTTTAGCAGCAGATCTGCCTTTGTGTCTAGTCTCAGAACTAGAAGCAGACAGAAACTCAGGTTAGGAAACATTTAGCAGCTATAAACTGTCATGGTTTAGTTTTTGGTTTGGCTGCTGTTTACCATTAGCTTTCACTTTTCTTCCTCTTTTTGGGTTTTTAGTTAGGTTTTTGACTTTATTTATTTTTAGTTTTCAGTTTCATCATCCCTTCTCACTCAGCCTTCACTTCACTCCCTCTGCAGTCAGTCGCACCTGTTAGCTATTTACTAATCAATCAGTCAGACTCTTTCCACCTGTTAGTTCCCCTATTTAAACCCCCCTCTGTTCCCATTTCCTTGCTGGTCCGTCATCATTCTACACTTTCTCCATGCCAGTCTCCTTGTGTGCCTTTGGAACCCTGTCTATTCTTAAAGGTTAGTCCTGCTACCTGCCTCTGAAAAGCTGTGGACACTGCTACCTGTCTCTGGCTCCAAGTACTCTCGCTCCGGGCCGTCAGCTCCTGCCATCACCTACACTCCGGTTCCTGTGCAAACCTGCCTCTCCGATCACACCATCCACCATCCATCAATCTTTTAATAAAGACTCTCAATTTTTAGTCCCGTGTGTGTGGTTTTAAGTTCATCCATAGACAAATCGCGACATAAACAGCTTTGTGAATCGGCCTCAGTTTGTACCTCTGTCTGTGAAACAACCTTCTTCCCATCAAACATACATTTTTTTTCGACGGGTAAGCAACGAAAGGGGGACCCGTCCGGTCCTGATTTGACTCATTTTGTGGGATACACCCTATATTCTTGGATGAAAAACGGTGTCTTTCGACTTTGTCATTCCTGGACGTTTGAAACATTTGCATGTTTGGATTCAGGATACTTGGATTTCTACTTATTGGATTTGGTGGATTTTTGATGTATCAGCAAATACAGCGGATGTCGGTAGCCATTTGGCCTTGATCAGGCTGCTGGCTGCATATGACGCGCTCATTAAGGTGGTGAACACACAGTTTTGGAAGGTGGAGGAGCAGAGCCGAAAAGCTGGATGTGCTGGAACGCAGACTGACTTTGGTGGTTGAACTCAAGGGGAGATGAGATAAAATCTGGAAGTGGAACGCGCTCAGAACTCTCCCCCGCTCCCTCCTCTCCCGCTGACATCTGCGAATACTTTCTGAACTGTTGGGCGGCTGACAACATCAAGGACAATGGCCTCTGGAGAGCGTTCACGGAAATATAAACACTTTTACCCAAACAGACACACATAATTGATGCTCATATAAACTGATGAACTTACATGCGACTAGTCTTAAAAGTTTCTGATTCTGGTAGCAGGAAACATGCATCATCTGGTGATGAGATCCAGGGTTCAGGTTTGTATTCCTCACCTGCAAAGGTTCAGTAAATTAAAGCATCTGAGATCTTAGTTGTAACCATGAAAATGGAGCTTTATTTGAGAATATTTCACAGACATGCACATCTTTACATATTAACAAACATTTTTGCTTACATGCTCAATTTGTAAGTAACATTCATGAAGAAAACTAAAAGGTATGTTTAACTTCCCTGAATTGATGAATTTCTCAATATTTAATTTGCATTTTGGGAGAAAGATCAATCAAAAGATCAAAGAAGCTTCTTCAATCTTTAAAACCTGAGGAACTTGAAATAACGTTTTGAAATAAATTGAGTTCCCCTCCTGTAACCTCACTGGCTAGAAAAGGAATTAAATAAACATACAAAAAAAAAACTGAGAGCAGTTTATATTTTAACTATTAGAGAACTATTGTTGCACAGGAAATTACTGATGAATGACATGAAAAACCTGAACAGAAAACCTTAACAGCAAAGACACTAAAATGGTTGAATAAAAAACCTTAGAAGGTATAGAACAGATCAGATATACTTATGTTTACTTAAGTCTACAAAACTCTGCAAAGTTTTTAGAAAAGTTGTAAAACCAAATTCCAGCATGTAGCAGCTGAGTGAAGGTGGTCTGGACTCTGTGGAGGAGAGTCATGGTTTTATTGACGCTGTGGAAGGACAGAATACCTGCTCTGTGATCCAGGTACACTCCTACTCTGGAGGAACCAGGACCTGAGATGGAGGTACAGATGTTGTTGTGACCAAATTGATAACCTCCTTGGTAACAATATAATGCCCAAGATTTGTCATTACGTCCAAATTCACACTCATTCCCACTTCCTACTCTGCTGATATTCTTGTATGCGACTGCTACAGAAACACTCCCTCTCCACTTCACCTCCCAGTAACAACGTCCAGTCAGACTCTCTCTACTCAAAACGTTGGTTACGTACCGTAACTCAAGATTCTATGAATATAGGCGTAGCCCTTTAAGGCCGTCGCTAGTGGGTTTATCCCTTCGCGCGCGCGCGAAGGGATAAACCCACTAGCGACGGCCTTAAAGGGCGGAGCCTATATGAAATAGAACCTGAAACCAATCAGTGAATTTGTCTGGGTGACTAGAATAATACTGACGTTTATTCATCCTTGTCACCTTCCTGTTCCCCTTTGATAGTAACAGACGACTGTATGCTGTGTTTGGATATTTCAAGAATCCAGCTCTGCTCTTTGGTTCTGGTTCTGACAGTAAAACATCCACCTCAGTGAGTCTCAGTGAGATGTTTGTCCATGCGTCTCTCAGGATGTCCTGTAGTTGATCTCTGAGCTCTGACACAGCTGCTGTCACATCCTCAAAGTAGCTGAGAGGACGGATCTTGATGCTGGATGAGTGTGTAGACTCACTGAGTGCTGACAGTGAGGGGTAGTTGTGGAGAAACTGGTTGTGATCCTCTGTGTCTGAGAGCTGCTTCAGCTCAGCGTCTTTCCTCTTCAGCTCAGTGATCTCCTGCTCCAGCTTCTCCTGAAGCTCTTTGACTCGACTCCCTTCAGTTTCCTGCTGGGATCTGATCTGCTGCTTCACATCAGAGCTTCTTTTCAGGATGAGACGGATCAGCTGAGTGAAGATCTTCTCACTGTCCTCCACTGTTTTATCAGCAGAGTGCTTGATGGCCTCCAGCTTTTGTTGAAGCAGCTTCACATCTTTCTCTCTGTCCTGGATTCTCTGTTGGATGTTTTCTCGTCTCACCTCCACCTCTCTCTGCCTCTCAGTCCTTTCTGCTGCAGCTGACACTGTGTCGTGGCCTTTATGTTCATCCACAGAGCAGAGATGACAGATACACTTCTGATCAGTACGACAGAACATCTTCATCAGGAGATGTTCTCCTGGAGGTTCTTGGAGGGCTCCACCAGCTTGTGTTTCTTTAGTGGAGCCACATCATAATGAGGCTGAAGGTGTTTCTCACAGAAAGAGGCCAGACAGACTAAACAGGACTTGATGGCTTTCAGTTTTCTTCCAGAGCAGGAATCTCAGGCCACATCTTCAGGGCCAGCATAGCAGAGATCAGCAGGAGCAGATCTCTGCTATGCTGATCTCTGTTGGGAAATCTGCTGCCTGTTTCCTGACCGCACTCTATAGGCAGCAGGACACAGAGTTCAAAGGTCGCATCATATTCATATCAGTTTAGTTTGCTAACTGTTGATAATGCATCTTTTTAAAAACCTGTAAAACTTTTACACAACTCCCAGCATGAAGCTGAGGGACGCACTGATTACATCCTGGGAGCACTACATGAGTTTCCAAACAGCCCATCTTATGTTTGCATGACTTTGAAATCACAGCCTAAATCACTGATGCTGCTATCACGATACATCAATTTCAGTTAAGCACTAGTAGCTGATTTGTTTTGTTTGTTTTCTGATTTACCTAGATGGGATGAAAGATGTGAGATGAATTATAACACACTTGGGAGGCAAAGGCAGTTTAAGATGTTTAATGCAGAACTCAGCTATACAGAGATGAACATGTGGATTATCCACGACTAAGCAGAGCCAGAACGAGATGCGAGGCCGGTGCTCGCTCAATCTGTGGATGAGAGGAGAGAGGTTATCCTAACCTGGAACGGGATCCAGAGTGGCGAGAGCCAGGAAGCTTGACTTGGGATGTCTAGAGCATGAGGGAGCGCTTGGAGTGGGATCCAAGTGTGAGGCAACCTGAGAGGCAGGAGACAAGGGTCAATGCTGGGAACAGGATAGCTGTCAGGAGACAGTGGCTAACTGAGGCGCACCACACAAGGTTAACACTCTGGCTCTTCCAGCTGTCAGACCGCCACTTAAATGCTCCCACACTACGGTGCTGAATGAGCCGCAGGTGTGCGCCAAGCCTACCTGCCAAACTACAGTCACCTGCGGAGAAGGGAGAGAGCAAGTCAGGGCTGGCAGAAGTCTGCTCGGTGCTGCCTGCCGAGTCCTGACATAAACAAAACATTATTTGAAAAAATAACCTTTTAAAGAATGATTTGCTCAGTAAAATCAATAATCTTAAGGACACTTGATTTTATTAATGGAAATTATTTCTCTGGGAAATACTTAGACTAACTAATCGCTAAGTTGGAAAGCTAGACGCTGTAGCAGACATCATTAGCTTAAGGCGTAAGTAACCCTAATGTTACACACACCATCAAATCAACATTAATCTTTGATATTAATACTATAATAATGCTTCAATAATGCTTCTAGCTAAACGAAAAAAGTATTATGTTTAAAACAAACTGCAGTTGCATTTACTAGGACTGTAGCCATAAGTTATCCGGAAGGTAGTAGCAGCTAATGCTAGCAGACATTTTTCTGCTAGCATTAGCTGCTAGCAGAGATTTGGCAGAAATTTAGCAAAAATAGCAGAAATTTAGCAGAAATGTATCTGCTAGCAGAAAATTTGGCTAGCGCCAAATTTTCTCCTGCACAGCTTAGAAAGATCAAAAATAGCCTGTTTCCATGGAAGTCGGCTTTTCAAGCTCTGATGCTGGAACAGGGCAGGGATGTACTTAGCTTGGATTCTGCCTTCGTATGTGGTGATTCTGTGAACCCCATAAGGCCAGCTTGGGTAGCTGGTCTCCCCAGTGAAGAACTCTGTCCTTGAGGGTCCACAGGCACAGAGGAAGATGTGAGAGAGGCAGTTTAGCTTTGCTGCGCTGCTAGCACCCCCTACTGTGATGGGCAGTCTCCTGGGGGCTTGTAAAAGTCTCACATTTCAGTAGCTGTACACTTAGTCTGATTTGTCCTTATGGCTTCATTGCACAAAAAATATGAATAAATACATGTGTATTTGGTAAAATCATTAATTTTTCTATGAAATAGCAGTCCTTTAGAGCCACCAAAGCTCTAAGCAATAAAACTTTATGTCAATCTGTTAAACAGAGACTACTGATAAACTTCTGATCGATGCAGCAGAACATCTTCATCACCTTGTCATGGCGAGAGCAGATGTTCTCCTGGAGGTTTTTGGAGGCTTTAACCTACCTGCCTTTCTATGGAGACAAATTTCTGCCAAAACGTTGCACACAAAAAAAAGTTTTGCACACAAATAAAACTTGTTTTGCACACAAAAAGATATGTTTCACACAAAAAAAATTGTTTTGCAAACTGTTCGCCAACCTTGCACTCAAAATATCATTTATAAGTTTTCCTCGAGCACAAAACGGTCTCTGCTCGCACAAAACAGCCTCTGCTCGAGTACGAAACAATCCCACTACCGCTGCGGTAAATTTGTGCCAAAAGTCACGTGATGCATTGAGTTGTTGTTGTTGTTCAGACTTCCCGACAGCAGGGGGCGCACCCGAAAGAAACTGAAACGCGCCGGTTTGGCTAAAGAAGAAAAACGTGACATCACAGCTAACAGCATTAGCACCCCACAGGTAACTTTCAAAGCTTTCCCGGTGAAAAAGTAATAGCTCACTGATAGATCATGTAAGATTTCAGTTAAAGGCACTGTTTAGTTTTATCTCTGATCTAAAAATGCTGTGTAACGGACTTTTGAAAAATAACGTATTTAAACCATGATTTAACTCTCCTTTCAGAATTCAACGTGTTTGGAGAGACGTGTGGTGCGCAGGAACAAACATATACAACAATGTGCTGCACTCAGGAGAGGACAACAGTTTGCTTGAGCTGTCAAACATGTTGGATAACTTCTGTTGTCACTATTTATTTATCCCAAGACTACAACTAAGTTTTCACACCATCAGCAGTGGCTGAGATGACCATTCACTCAGAATCTGACACTTATGGGAGATGGGAAGCATCCAGCTACGTGTGGTAGAACCAGAAATCACAGAGGTAAGATGGATTTTTTTTTGTGCGTGCTATTATACAGTTTCTCACAATGCATATATTTCAAACCAGAAATTAATTTATCTGATCATTCCAATACAACAAAACATCGAAAACATCAGAGAGGTGGCATTGAAACTGTTTTCTTTGAAATGTGTTTATTATTAAAATAATTAATGGATTTTGGAGTCTTTTTTTCAATCCTTAGCTCCATTAATTAAATTATATTCAGTAAGTTGTAGCAACAGAATCATGGCCTCTTTTTTATTCTCTATATATCTCCATCTTTCTTGCAGGGACTCTGCCTGCCTCATATTGACAGTGGACTGCTGGATGACCCACACTGTGCGGTCACTATTCCTGAAACTGGCAATGTGTTGAGCCCCGAACAACTGGTAGCACTGAGGGCAGCCATGGATGCACTGGGACATTCTGAATCACACGGTTCATATATATATATATATATATATATATATATATATATATATATATATATATATATATATATATATATATATATATATATATAAATGTTGCTACTGTCCAGTATGACCAACACTTTACGAGTTTAATCTTATTTTGGTTACCATTGTTGCAAAAGGTTTTCAAGTAATAAAATCTAGCCAGGAAAATGTAACTAAGTTAGTGTATTCACTGAATAAAAATGTAGAATTGCTAGGATTGTGATAGTAAATGTGTAAGGTACTGTATAAACCTTTTGAAAATGCTGAGGTTATTGAAAAAAAGGGGCACATGACCCCTTTTTTTACTAAAACTGAGGATGCAAACATTGTGAGACAATTAAACAGTCCTTTATTTTCCACATTGCATAATAAACATACCCTTTGATAAACTCTTCATTTCCAATTCTTACCAATATTAATCAAAGTGAATACACCTTTTTCACAAGGATTGCTTTTATTGTTCAAATTAAGACTGAAAGAACTCCATTAATTCTCCAGGTTTTTCCCAGTAAACAATCCATATATTAACAATAAAACGGGCTGTATTAAAAAAACTGGCTGATGAAATGGATGAAGCCAAAAACAGGACTATGAAAAACAATTTCTGCATGTAAGACTGTCAGGAAATTTAGAACAATCTCAAACCTGGCCTTTTTTTTTCCTAACTTTTTTTAGCCTAAACGGCTCCACTAAGAGCTATGAAGGACATGCTGCAACAGTTACTGATCAAAGTAGTTAATACTGGGAACTAAAACGGTTACATATTAAGTTATTTTTTAACAAGCTCAACTCCTCATGTGTTTAAAGATTCCATCAAATCCTGAATTGTTCAAGTCTTGGTAGTCTCGTGATGGAAGTCGACCTGGTAGACTACCAGAGTTTATGTAGGAGCCTTCCATCCAGCCCAGAACTTTGATGGCCTTCACCTCATCAGTGGGTGCTGGAAAACAGATATGTGTTATTGTTATGTAAAGGATAATACTGTTAAAGAAAAAAAATAAATCACCACTTCGATGAAAACAAACTTTTCAAGAAAATATCTGCTCATGTGGCTAATTCCAGCTGTGGTTTTTGCCATGGCCAAACCAATTTAATTAAGTGCACAACACATATTTGCAATTGGGCACAGATGACCTCATTTTTACTTTGAAGAAATTAAGGAGTTAGAAAGATAGTGAGATATGATCTAGATCTGCTGCTATATGCTTTACTTGTAACATTCATATTTATGTTAGAAAAAGCAATTTTTAATTAATTTCCTTACCAATTTTCATATAATCAATATCCACTCGTTGCAATTATTTTAAATTCATTAAGAATTCGTTTTGCACATAAGCATACATGCATTGGTTTGACAGTTTTAGGATAAATTACCAAATCCAAACACCACATGATAATCTGTTAACAATGCATTTATCTGGGTATCCACTCAGGTACTATTTATTTGACACAGCACAGTAAAAGCAGAAGCCAACCACAGTGGCTGCATTACAAAGCAAAAGTTGTTTTAGCATGGCGTTCAACCTAAGGCAAGCTTTCATGTTATTTGCACTAAAAAGTAACATGGTCCCTTACTGTAACATAGCAGGGCCTTTAACTGAAATCTTACATGATCTATCACCATAGTGAGCAATTACTTTTTCACCGGGAAAGCTTTGAAAGTTACCTGTGGGGTGCTAATGCTGTTAGCTGTGATGTCACGTTTTTCTTCTTCAGCCAAACCGGCGCGTTTCAGTTTCTTTCGGGTGCGCCCCCTGCTGTCGGGAAGTCTGAACAACAACAACAACAACTCAATGCATCACGTGACTTTTGGCACAAATTTACCGCAGCGGTAGTGGGATTGTTTCGTACTCGAGCAGAGGCTGTTTTGTGCGAGCAGAGACCGTTTTGTGCTCGAGGAAAACTTATAAATGATATTTTGAGTGCAAGGTTGGCGAAGAGTTTGCAAAACATTTTTTTTGTGTGAAACAAATCTTTTTGTGTGCAAACAAGTTTTGTTTGTGTGCAAAACTTTTTTTTGTGTGCAACGTTTTGGCAGAAATTTGTCTCCATACCTTTCAGTCATTGTGCTTTGTGTTGTGGGTTTCCCTGTAAGCCTTCCCCCCGTCAGACCCTCCAGTTGGCCTCTAAGTTCTGGACATCGACCTCCTGATCTGTTTTCTGACCAAGCCCTTTGACTAGCCCTTGTGTTTCCCCAGCATGTCTCTGCCTCGGGTTTTGGCCCACGCCTGGAAATTGACTCTCCCTCCGCCTTGCTCTGAAGTAGTTGTGTGTGATCTGCACCTCTGTGTCACCAGTAACTACTCCCCCTTATTATTATTGGAGCCCCTAGATCCACAGACCTGTTCCAGCGCAACATCCCAGACACGGAGAAGGTTAATGGCTTTTGTTCAGTGTTATGCCTTTTGAACGGAGTTGTTCCCAGCCACTATCATCTCTCTCCACCCCACAGTAGTTCCTGGTTTTGCTCCTGGCTGTTTCCCAACAGTGATCAAAATATGTCTTTTCAGTATTTATTGAAACTACTCCTGTTGTTCGGCTAAATTATCTGGTCCTCTGTCTCGGCATTACAGGCTGGATGTTCTGAAGGAAGGCAAAAACTCCAATTTCGGAGTAATCAAGAGAGGCCACAAACACCCTCCAGTGGGCTGCATCCATGTTCTTCCAAAGAGCTCAATAAAAGTAAATGAGTTTTTTTGAAAATCCCTTTTTATTCCAGCCACTGTCTTCTAAGGCATCAGAGCCTTAGAACCTAGGAATGAAGGAGTCCATTACCTTAACAGAAGTCACCAAGGTAGTTTAATAATCCTGGAAGGAGGGCCCCAGATGTGGTTTGCCATGAAGACTGTAAACATTGTGGATCTGTAGAGGTTCATATACCTCGTCAGTGTTGAACAGAGGACTGGAACATTACCAATGAAGTGGCAGTAAGATCCAATTTGTTTAAGTGGAGGGGGGCTGGTGAGACGGCCTTGTTATACATTAACCTACACGGAAATATCAGTAGATGTAGGAACATCAAGGAATCACCTTCAGTCAAAGGTGTTCTATCAAGACTAAGATTATTGTGATGGCTTCCTCTGTCCAGCAGAGGGAACTGTCCCTTTGTTCATTTGAGCCACCTGGGCTTACAAGTTTAATAGTGCTCCGCCAAATCTCTCTCTCTCTCTCTCTCTCTCTCTCTCTCTCTCTCTCTCTCTCTCTCCCTCTCCAGGTACAGTTTGTCTTTTGCCCCAATTGGGTCCTTTGTTGAAAGCTCGGTCCTATTTACATACCAATACTCACTCATCCATCCACTGCACACTCTGAACATCATTACATGTCTGCGTTTCTTCTTAGTTATGTTATTTGCTTGAAGATTTATGTTGCTTACAATAAAACACTCTGCTTGGCTTACACCATGTCTCCCCTCATCTTTGTCATGGGCTATGAGTCAGTCTGTGACATTATGGAGATAACATTTTATATGTATGAGCTTGTTAACATGACATTTTCAAGACAATGTTGAATCACTCCCAAATATTTTAACGTTTTCAAGATCTGCAATTCTTCATTACCCGTGAAAACTCCAGAGTGGATTATTTCAGGAGCTACTTTTAAACTATTTCTGTGATCTGTTGTGCCATCAAACTATGGGCAAAAATCAGATTGAATTGGGAACAACAAGTAACATGAGGCTGTCATATTCACACATAGACAGCCTCTCACAGCAGGGTGCCCTGCTATGAAGCCAGGGTACACCCCACCTTTGTTTACTTCTTGCTGGAGACTCTCAAGGAGAGGGTCCACACTGGGGTATCAGCCACCCATGCGGACCGCATGGGCTCAAAGACTCACAAGCTGGGTAAAATGTGCTTTCTGTGAAACTCAATCCGATCGCTCCTGCCTGGGGTGACAAAAAGGGTGTTTCTCTTCGTCCAGAGGACCTGACCGGGTAAATCAAAGCTAAGTCTGCAGTCTCACTTCTGCTTAACCAGACGCCGAAGTGAAAGAATCCGTCTATGCCAAACCAGCTTTGTTTTGCTTCCTCAGCTGTTGCAGGAAACGGACTCTAGACTGAGACGGAGTGGCCAGCACAGGACCCATTTTCCCAAGCTGAGAGCAAAGTCTGGACTGAAATTGCCTGCTGCATGCCGGGAACTCGACTACGACCTGGGGCCTGTTCCAACCGCCACAGTTTGGCTAGCTGTAGAGCCAGATGCCTGCTGCTTTTCCTGGAGTACTGCTTTCCCTTGGATGCCCAAAATGAACCGAACTCACACAGAGGCACTGACAGGTTTGGCAGAGAAATAACAGGGAAAGTTAAATGGTTTATTTAGAAGTTTACTTAAAACATTTTCACTGTGATTCTGGAACTCGTAGAGCTTACAGGGTAGCTCCCGCTATCATTCTTCGAACCATAACATTGCTGATGTAATTCGAGTGTGTTTTTATGGTTATAAGAAACGTTATCTCCACAAGGGTTTTATACACTGATGGGATATTAATGTTTGTGTTATCCGGTCCGCTCATTACGACTAAAATAAATAAAAGCTTTTAAATTTAGCACCGAATGTCCACTAGCTAATGCTATTAGCTTCCGGATAACTTTGGGTCTTCCCGAATATACAACTACGGTTTGTTTCAAACATAACGCTTGTTTCGTTTTGCTCCACCATCGTTCGATAGTGTTATGGGCATTATTACCACATTAATATGGAATATTAATGTTGATTTAAAGGTGTATTGTATAACTTTAGGATTAACCAATTTTAGCAACCAATCACTACAGTGACCAGTGATTATAGCCTCGCGGAGGTATAATTGCATATATAAAATCGATCATTCTAGAAGTTTACTGTGAAAATAATTCTTAAAACGTTATTTCATCAAATAATGTTTAGTTTAATTCAGGATTTGCATTGTGAATGGGTGAATGTTGTTCTGAATTAGTTAAGCTAATTTAACCTCAATTCACATTCTTTAAGATGAACTTTGGTTCTTTAACTCAGATCTGCAGTGAACCAGGATTCACTGAATTATTATGATGATGCTGATGATGAACCACTTTGTTTTGTCTTTTGTTTCTTTTGTATGTACATAGTTCCTTACTTCTTTTTTTCTTAGTTTTTCTTAGTAGTTTTAGTTAAGTTTCCCTAGCCTCTACGAGCCTCTACGAGCCTCTACGGGAAATATAGTGTTAATTCAGATGAACAGCATTCTATAGTGATCATATCACTTATCTTTCAGTTCATTTTGTTTCTGTTAATAAACTCTTGAAGTTGAAGAGAAGTTGTCACTCATTTATTCTATATGTGTGCAGAGTTTGCTGTTAAAGGAACGGCAGTGCTCAAATCATCCCTTTCAACAATTGTCCTGATATCAGCTCTTGGGCTGATATTCACTGGACATTACCTAACAGACAGGGAGTTATTTAAAAAACATTAAATAACTTAAAACAGTGTGTAATAGCACATCAAATCTGTTTGTGATTTGAGTCAAATAAGTTTATTTTAGGGCAGCTTCTCAGATAGTTTTAAGGAGTAAAGAAAGCAACATCATCTGTGTACATTACAATATTTATGCAGACATTAGGTGGACCAATAATCTATAAAGATAATTAAAATTACAATGATTCCAGGACGTACGTGGTAGGTTACCAGGAAGCTCTACATCCGTGCCAGGAAATGTAAATATATGCGAGTATGCAAAGCTCCATACTTTCTCATTCTAAATGAGCTCAAGCTGACACAGTATGCAGTTCGATCAGGTTTATTTGACTATCAAATCATCTTGTTCTTTCCTCTGAAGAACACAAGCTGCTTATTTTTAAATGTTATTTCTCACTAACCAGTTTTTCTGGAAAACAGAACCGTAATAATTTTGCATTTCTAAACCTCTTTAGATTTGCTTATTTGATAAATTAAGCATATAAACAGAAAACAAATGCCATTGCTGTTTAAGCTTGCTTTAAGCTTTAACCTTTAAGCTTGTTTTACAGCATTTTATTCATAGAGGAAGTGCAAGAATAGATTGTTCATATAAAAGAAGGAAGTATTGACATACACACACATGTAAGCCCTTGTCTATCTGCAGATATGGACAAATATACTGGCACCTCTACCATTATATTTGAAAAAGCCTTGAAATAAAATCAACTTTTATTCTGGTGGATACTGTTTTGCCAGTAGGAAAGTACTTAGCCTTAAAACCTTTTTTTCTGAGTTACAAAGGAGGTATCTTTGACAATTCCACTTTTGTGTAATCCTTAGATCATCTGGAGTCCTTTATGATGCAAATTTGTCTTCACTCCAACGGGTCTCTTAAAAGATGGTTAACGTTATACATGGTCTTTTTTTTAGAATCATTGCCATGCTCAAAAACCCAATGAAGACCCAGCTTCAGTTTACTGGCAGTTGTATGGGGTAAAATAACTGTAAATAAAAACGTATGGGTAGCTGTCTGAATTTAGGTGTCTAAATTTGTAAATGTAAGTTAAGAAATGTGAATAAATTGAAAATGTGTTTCTTTGTTCCACATACATGTGAACATTTGTGAGAATACAATTTTGGAAGTTACAAATAAAATTTACAAAGTTACAACTTTTAACAATACAAATACAAATCACAAAGTTACAAGTACAAATCAAATTTACAAGTACAAATCTGGAACTCCTGATGGAGCTGTTACTCTCCTTACGAGATGGGGGTGGAAATGCACCTGAAACTTGTTCGCCAGCCACCATTCAACAAGAAGACCATCAAGCTACTGCGCAAGCTTAGAAAACAACATTTCAGCAAAGATTGTGGGTGGAGCAGGGGAACATCAGGTAAAAGATCATATACAGTTGTATAAGTGCCAGACAGCTTAATATATGTGCTTTATTTATGTTAATCGAAAGCCATCTGATTCTTGATTCTATTGAAAACAATATTGCACTTTTTAAATTTCTTGTGCTATATGTAATGGCAGGAAATATCAGTTATAAATTAAATAGTTGTAAAATAAGTTGTCTTTTTAAATACCCATACTTTGTTTGCAGGAATTACTCCTTTTCATGGTTCAGTTTTGGTCTGGCCTTTTTTGCCCTGTTGTTGTTCAGTTCCTCCTCCTCTCACTCACCTTTTAGCTTCTATTTTCTGCCGCCCAACAACCTTCACGCTGGCTTCGAGATGCTCGACCGCGCCGCCTCCTCTCATTATGCATCAGCCCCCGTCCAGCCACTTACTATCCAATGGATGGGTCGACCTACCTCCGTTAATTCCTCCTCATGACTCCCAAGCAACTCCTCCAGCCCCAGTACCACATATTGAAGAGTCCCAGCCATTTTTTCTATGGGGACAGGGACGACCTGTTCCACAGCTGGGCCGTCCCCACCCATAAGGATGCTCTGTCGGCCGCCGAAGGCCATGTCCCGTCGGCCACCAAAAGCACAGTTCTGCCTGCCGCCAAAAGCACAGTTCTGCCGGCTACCAAGGGTTCTGCTCCGTCTCAGTCCGATGCCGTCAAGGGTTCCACTCCCCCTCAGTCCGAGGTAGCCGAGGGTTCCACTCCGCCTCGGTCCGAGGTCGTCGAGGGTTCTGTTCCGCCTCGGTCCGAGGCCGCCAAGGGTTCCGCTCCACTTGTGGTTCGTCTGCCGGGGTCGCCATCCGCGACGCCCACCTCTGGCACTTCTGCCAGGGTCGCCCTCCATGACGTCTGCCTCCGTCTGTCCAGCTCGATCTGGGGCACAGACTGCGACGCCCGTGCCAGACCTTCCAGCTCGGCCCGGGCTGCCGACTGCGTCGCCTGCACCTCTCTGTGCTGCCTCGTCGGGGTCGCCCTCTGCGACGTCCGCCACCGCCTGTCCAGCTCAGCCGGGGCCACTGATTGCGGTGCCCACGCCTCTCGACTCTGCCTCGCCGGGGTCGCCCTCCGCAACGCCCGCCTCCATCTGTCCAGCTCGATCGGGGGCGACGACTACGGTGCCCGTGCCAGATTATCCAGTTCAGCCGGGGCCGCCGACTGAGTTGCTCGCGCCTCTCTGTGCTGCCTCGACGGGGTCACCCTCCGCAGGGGGGGGGGGGCATGGTTCAGTTTTGATCTGGCCTTTGTTGCCCTGTTGTTTCTCAGTTCATCCTCCTCTCACTCAGCTCGCTCTTCACTCCCTCTGTAATCTGTCATACCTGTTGGACACTAATTCTTCTCTTCCCTGCCGGTTTGTCATCAGTCTCCACTCACTTCATGTCTGTCAGCCTAGTTTGCTCTCTGCTCTGTTGCTGGAGTTCCTGCCACCTCTGTGCTTCAAGTACACCTCTGCTAGCTGCTGGGTTTCCTGCCTTATCTGTGCTTCAAGTAAGGCCTCTGCTAGCTGCTGGGTTTCCTGCCTCATCTGTGCTTCAAGTAAGGCCTCTGCTAGCTGCTGGGTTTCCTGCCACATCTGTGCTTCAAGTAAGGCCTCTGCTAGCTGCTGGGTTTCCTGCCACATCTGTGCTTCAAGTAAAGCCTCTGCTAGCTACTGGATTTCCTGCCACATTTGTGTCTCAAGTAAAGCCTCTGCTAGCTGCTGGATTTCCCTGTCACTCCTGTGCTCCAAGCTTGCACTCTGTTCTGTAACTGGACTGCCTGTGCTCCACGTTTGCTTGCTGCTTTGTTGCCTGGATCTCCTGCTGCTCCTGTACTCCAGCAGCCCTGCTCTTCCTAGCACTCGTCTCACTCTGCTTCTCTGGATTTATTGCAGCCCTACATCTTCAAGAGCTCTCTTCGGTCCGTCAGCTCCTGCTCTCATCTACACCCCAGTTCCAGTCCAGTCCTGCCTCTCTAGTTTTCTCATCCACCACTTATCTTTCTGTCAACAAACTCTAAGTTAATAACTCAGTGTGTGTGGTGTGCATTCTGGGTTTATCAAAAAACAAACTCCTGGTGCAGCTAATGAGCAGCTAACTTCACTTATTCTTCAGTCAAGAGTAAGTGAAGTTGTCAGTCAGCAGCATTTGGATTACTTTCATTATATTATAAATCAAGAAGTATTCATATTTACACAGAACTCTCAACTCCTGCAATGACCATGTCACACACATTTCCCTGACTTCACACGCACATGCCACACATGGCATTTCTCACGCATAAAAATAACAATAAGCCATACGGGCTGCGGATGATCCGTTCACAGCGGTGTCCATTCAGAGCTCAGTCAAAACCCCACCTTTTGCAGAGCTGTTTCGGCTTCTTTCCCAGCTTGTGGCAATCAGTAATTCTTGCTGCAGTTAGTGTAAAAATAGGAGCAGGAAGAGCGATCAGAGTTAAATAATTTTGGTCTTAACTAGTGGTGAAAGTAAGCCGTTACAGTCCGGTACTGTGTACGCAAGAGGCAAGGGGGTTAGAGCAGTTGCCAGATGAAGCCTTCATTCAGACCCAGTCATGGCTGCACGCTGAATCAGAAAACAGATCCGCTAACCAGGTGCAGTCTAAAACGCCACTTAGTCTGTTTATAAGTTTATTTTTTATTCATTCCAAACTGTTTTTCAACTATATGTGCTGTGTTTTGGTGCCTCAAAGCTCTTACTGCTTTCCAATCTCTCCCATCTCTTCCCTCGGAGCCAAGGGATTTTATCGGTGGCCAGCCTTCAAAACATGAACCACTAAGTTTAATGTCCTTCCACCCGTACCAAAATGTCCCATTTAAAGTTAATAGGACAGTTAGTAGTTGTGTCTCATGCTGTTTTGTTTAACGACACAGAACCAGTGGTGCTGCGGTGGCTGTGCTGCATCGCCTTGTGCTTGACTTCAGGTGGGCATAATTGAGTCACATGTAATTTAGGTGCACACTTTTAAGGGGCATTTTAAGGTACTTGTAACATCAGGAGCTTCAGCTCAGATCCATCATTCTTCCTCTTACCTCTAATGGAGTCATTTACAGTCTTTATTTATCCATTTTTGCCCCACTGTTTATTGTTCACACGCAGTGCACCAAAGGGGGAAAAGATTTACCCATCTCACCACCTCAAACCGGTATCAATAAGTATAAATTATGCTGGTACCAGACCTTACCAAATAGAGATTTTTTTGTCACTTAGGAACAAGAGAGCTGCGTTTATACTCATCAAATCTGGGGTTGCAATGCATAAAAAGTGCAATATTTTCTGTAGGATTCTGCCTTTAGGACTATCAGTGGGCTAAAAGCAAAGCAGAAACGAATCATTCCATCCGCTCAGAGAACAACGTGCTCAGAGAACAACTTCAAACTCAGCCTTCGGCTTGCGTAATTACGCACTAGAGCACCCTGCGCCATAGAGGGGATTTGTCTGGTCAGTGTGGAGACTGAGATGAGAAACGTATCGCTGTGAAAGGTGATGATAATGGCTATAAACTGTAACAGGGTAGAAGTGCATGTAGCTGAAAAGAGGAAAACATCAGCAGCTGGATCATGTGTAATGACGTGCCATGTGTGCTTCAAGTGTTGCAGCTGAGGGAAAATTTGTCGGACCATATAGGCTTGATGAAACTCAGCCTGATTCACTAATGAGGTTATAGATCTACACTGATGAACAAACCTATATATTAATAATATTTTGGTAGTGTTTTTATTGCCTGGATGTGAATCTGATAATTCATATTGTGCCTTTTAAAATCAACTACAATATTTTCTTATTCTGTTTTTTTTTACCTATATTTTAATCATGTAAAGCACTTTGCATTGTCTCTGTACTGAATTGTGCTATATAAATAAATTTGCCTTGCCTTGCCTTATTAAACCGGTTATGAAGCGTTAATCGTTGAAGTGACAGATCAGCGAGATTTTTCTCACAGATGATGTCCACATAGTTATTCATTACTTCTGATAATTTTTTTTTGGTCTCCTACCCGCATCTCTCGTTTTTTGCATTTTTAAAATCCATGGAATCAAAACGATCTCGCTCGGCGGACTTTCCCAGTGACGTCATAGCATGAGTTGCTAACCTGGAAGCCGGGACCCGCTATACTGTCTGAGTACTAAATGGATAGGGTTGTTTTGCTTTCACGGCTTTTTTACAAGATGCCTCGTCGTTGTGTCACTGTGTACTATTCCCATGAAGATGGAAGATTGCATGAGTGGCCAAAAGACACACATAGAGCCCGTTTGTGGCTCGTCATTTTGAAGACGACTGCCTCGGTGCTCCGGGGGAGGGGTCTTTGCCTCTTCACGGCATAGACATAAGATGTCTGTGCTTCACAGCCGCTATTCTTCTTTAGATTTTAACGGCAGCTTGCATCCATTATTGTTGCACTACTGCCATCTATTGGATCCTAATATCTATTCCTCAAATTCGCTGATCCCATTACTTTTTTAAACCGAAGAATCTTCTTTTTCCCCTAAATACTATTTAGCTTATAAACCACATTCTCAATTTAAAATTCCTATTCAAACCTAATTCCGTTTTTAATAATCTTTGATTTACATATCTTCTACAATTAATAAAAACATGTTCTATTGTTTCTACATTATGACACCAACTACAAAAACCAGTAAGATGTTTCCCCATTTTACAAAGAGTTCCATTTAAAACAAACTGACCAGTTCTTATTCTATTTATAATTATTTCCTCCCTCCTGTTTATTCCTCTAATCCTTAGTACATCAACTGTATTTTGTATCCTATATAAGTGCCTTCCATTTATTTCATTATCCCACCTACTTTTCCATATCTTATTGCTTTCTCTCCAAACTATACTTTTGCCTTCAGATTTGGATAACTTTACTGGCATATCAATATATTATTTTTTATAAGCCTCCTTAGCCAACCTATCTGCTCTTTCATTACCCAAAAAACCTACATGAGCAGGAGTCCAAAACAATATTACACTTTTTTATTTTGTTCACATATTCTATGATGAACAGCCATAACCTCATATATTTTGATGATTATTTGTACATCCCTTTTGAATACTCAGTGCAGATAATCACTACAAATTATTTTATTTATATTAGTATCCTCCACCCATTCTCAAGCTAATAATATAGCACACTTAATTCTGCTGCATATATACTGAGATAATTAGATGTTCTTTTTGAAATAATCTTTGTCAGGAATCACCACTGCTTTACTAGTTGCTTCACTCTTTGTCTTTTTATTTTCATGCATCTATGTCTTCCTGTGTTGTCTTTTACTTTCCTGTATCTGTTTATTCACTTGTGTGTAAATGCACCCCAGCAATCAAAAAAAATTGTTAGGAGAAATTTTACCCACTGCTGCTTTTTTTAGATGCTGCTAGCAGAGCTGGAGAAAATAAAAACTAAGCAGGTTGATGCAGCATCAGAACCCCCATCACTGACAAGTTCATTTGTGAAACCAACAAAAGATGATGCCATCAATCTCTCATTCAGTCGATTTTCAAAAAGACCATGAAATCATTTTATTAGTAATTGCTTATATTACATATTTAACCACAACAATTTTGTTTACATGCATGTTTTAGATTTTATTCTTTCAGCTTGGGTATTTGTTTTAACTGCCATCAGTTAACTGGTGACATCTAAAGGTAAAATCATCTTCATGTCCTGGGGGTGGGAAGTGAGCCCTTATCCAGCTGACTGCATACGAGGGTATCACAGCCCTGGTATCTTTGCCTAAATAGTCCCAACACCATCTCACAAATTGTCTATAGGCTATATGTCTATGCTGTTGCTTGTATTGGGACCAAGCAACCTACAATGTCCAAGCATTTAGACACACCGCTTCCATGCCAGGATGGTCTGTGTCAGGGATTTCTCCATCCATATCCTCTCTGGTTTCTTCAATCTTAGCAACAACCAAGCCGATTTCCTGACAACAGATGCACTCTCTCACAGAATCCATTATTGGCAGTGAGAACAGGAACACCTAAAAAATAAGATTGATTAATTGTATATTTGTATATGAATTACACAACATAACTGATTTGCTAAATTCACTATTAATGCATTTATGGTAAGTTGGAAATTGATTTACATTTCAGGAAATATTTAGGCCTCAATATTACTCAGTGTATATTTTTAATATGTTATTATTTTTGACTTTTGTTATGCTAGTATGTAGGTAGGCTAAATATTAATGTACAGAGACTGTTTTCAAAATGTTGTCAAGTGATTCTTTATGATAAGTAGCACCTTATCATGGGGCCTAACTAGGCCATGGCATAAATTCATTTTTAGTTGTGAATAAATGCTAATTTATTTTAGTGATACATTTTGTCCTCATCTCTTTATTTAATAAGATAAGATAGACGTTATTGATCTAACAGTGGAGAAATTAGCTTTACACGTCGGCTGAATAAGTGACAAAAGTTGGAAAAAGACCGATTATCTTGGCGTTTAAAATAACACAAAACAGCGCAAGAAGACCTCGTTTATTTATTTTTATTTTATAATTTTGTAAACAGCTGCCGATTAAACTATATGTTACAACCTTGATATGATTATATGCGTTGTTTTACCGAAAAATCAATTATAAGCGCCGTGAAAACGGCAGCAATGCGCGCTCCCGACAAAGGGAGGGGGGTAGATTTTCACAGGGGAACTGAATTTCGCACAACACTGGCATTTTAGCCAATAAATATCTATGGTGCCTAAAAGAAAATTATGTCAACATACGAAGAAATATTTGAACTGCGTAGTTAAAAGAAAAAACGTGTCCTACCATTCATCTAATCTCCTGACGTCCAATCTCCGCTCATTGTCCGACTCGCTGTTGTTCGTCCGCTGCCTTCTCTTCATCTGAAACGTCTGGGTCAAACATGTGAGGCTCCAGACACAAATATTCTTCCTCCGATACATCAGAATGGTCTCCTGGTAGGAATCGCTCGGTTGAAGTCGAAATTTCGCTTTCAGATTTCTCGTTTTGTCTACCGCATGTAGTGCAGTAATCCGCCATGTTGAGATGAACGTTCACGTACTGACGTCACGACTTCCGGGTTGGAGGGCGCTTGGAAAGTGATCATAATCTTTTCCGATTTTCTCTTAAATGTGAATTTTTTATAAAAAAAAATCGGTGGTATATTTATTTGTTCATATTTTGCTATATATATACGTAAGGTTAAGTCAAACTGACGGACGCTTCATAACCGGTTTAAAGTCAGGGGAAAAAGCTTGTGTTACGTATGTTGTTCAGCTGTTTTTGAAAACAAAAAGCTGAGCTTTTTAAAAACTGATAATATTCTGGACTGAACATTATTTATACAATCTAAAAATTGTAATACAAAACAGAATAAAACATTAAAGCCAGCAAAATGTAAAATAAAATGCAGATCCAGATTTCTTTTTCGGTTGACTAATAAAAACGTATCTGCAGACCTGAGCAAACGAGAGGGAAGGTGCATATGGATCAGGTCTGACATACTGGAAAGCAAGGCCATGAAGATATTTAAAAAAAAACAAAAAAAAAACAATAAAATCAATTTAAATGTGAAACAGTAGCCAATGAATCACTTCTAAAACTGGAGAAACGTGCTCTCATTTTCTGGTGCCGGTTAAAAGAAGAGCAGCAGCATTCTGGAAGAGCTGCAGTCCAACCACTAGAGTGTTATTAAGTCCAGAGTAAAGTGCAGTGCAGTAATCCAAGCAAATTGTAATTAAAGCATAGATTAAAATCTTTAGTCAAATGACTATGTTTGAAAAACCTGGACAGGATCACAAATTTTAACTGTGCATCAAAGTTAAGATTACCGTATTCTCTAGTCTTACATTAAGGTCCCATGTCAACACTGCTGTTAGTGAGCTCAATGGTCCAAAACAACATGAACTTTGTTGACATACATGCTTTCTGCAATGCTTTTGAGACATTTATTTTTAGAGCAACTATTTTCCTTTTTACTGTCATAAAAGTCTGAATGTCTTTTGCCTAAAAAAGAAGGCTAAACACTGGTTTCTTACAACTGACTCCAAAGGGGGTAACGAGAGAAGAGGCCAAGAATGGAGCACTGAGGCACTCTATATGAGTGGGACTCTTTAATAAAATAAAATAAAAAAGCAGTTCGTCATTCTTTAAAAAATGAGTGTAAGAACTTAAAACTACTTTATTACTTTGTTCAGTATTATTTGCACATTTGGGATCTGTTTCATTTGATCCATTCATGCAGGTCTGTCTAGAAACAAATTATAATTTACAAGAATATAGCTAATTTATGGGGTGCGCTTGTGGCACAGCGGGTAGCGCAACCCATGTATGGAGGCCTTAGTCCTTAACGCGGTCGACCCGGGTTTGACTCCAACCCACGGTCCTTTGCCACATGTCTCTCCCCCTCTTTCACCCTCTTCCTGTCAGCCTACTTTCAGAAAAAGCGAGCCACTAGAGCCGGAAACCCCCCCCCCCCCCAAAAAAAGCTAACTTATAAACCTGATTTATAGTGCACATAATATAAAACGCAGTCAGAAATAATATGATAATATGTTAATGGACAGGCAGAGACCTGGTTTCCAAGAATCACTTTCCAGTTTTTTAAATTAGATTTTTTTGCTTAGTAAAATAATTTACAATGAAAGCACAAAAACTGTGTATTTCTTGGCTTTTTTATTTTGTTATAGCAAGCTTTTATATGTATGAGTGTTTTATGAAATCTTTATTCAGGTTTGGAAGAGATCGGCAACACACAAATAAGGACTCAAACACTGTTTCTGCTAGAATAATTATGCCCTTTATTATTCCCCACAGGATACAGCAAACAAACAGCAAGCACTTCTTAAACACTGTTTCTACTAGAATAACTATGTCCTTCATTATTCCCCACAGAATATAGCAAAGTAGCAAGCATTAACAAACACTATTTCTGCTAGAATAATTATGTCCTTCATTATTCCCCACAGAATATAGCAAAGTAGCAGGCATCAAAGCCGACAAGCTTTCAAACAGGCGTGATGTTCAACAGATTCTCAGAATCAGCTCTTACCCTTGTGTTAAGACTGGGAAGCCGGGTCAGTCCAGGTTTAGAGAAAACATACACGCAGCCGGGCTTCCACAAACCCACGGCAGACTTCGTCAACTGAGGGCGGTACCCTCCTTTAAATACCCATAAACAAAGTATCAGATGGGAGCGAGAGTGGCCAGTTCTCTCTTCCATCTGATCTGTTCGTCCCGTTTCCAAAACATGTTTCCAAAACAAAAAACGTTCCCAGCATCTTAGCAGTGTGTGAAGCAAAATAACATTGCAAACTCAGAATACAAATATAAGCAAAATAAGGAATACAGAGGTTGAATCAGTCTTTCCCACAACACATTGTCATAAGTTCCCACCACAAGTTAAAATAAGTTATAACAAAATCACACATGTGGTTCTCAGTTTTATGTGAGAAACATAATAACAGAGCATGAGCATACAGTATATGTTGCTCTTAGTTTATGTGAACTCACACATTGTCAAAGAACAAAAATAATTCTTTAATATATCAATGAGCAATATAGAATTTATACAGTGGCGTTCAAGGACATTTGCAGGACATATGACATCATGACTCCTCTTTCTTGGGACCAGGACTTTATTTTCCAAATAACCTTAAAACTTGCTGTCAATGCTTATCATAACTTCTTACAATAAATTAGACATGGGTTTAAAAAATAACAAGGCAACCATTAGAATATGAATGCTATATTGATTATTATATGTATTATTTTATCTATTTATATTTCAGTTACAGCAGTTAAATAATAACTCATTGGGAAAATTGAACAGTTTTTAACCTCAAACAACAGAGTAGGAGAAAAACCTTGGTTTAGATTTGTAGGTTTATCACAATAATACACAAAAATGCATTATAACGGTAAATACATTCAGCGACTGCAAAAAACAATTATCTATTCAAGTTTACAGAACTCTGCAGAGTTTCCATAGATATAAAGCCAAACCCCAGCATGTAGCGGCTGAGTGAAGGTGGTCTGGACTCTGTGGAGGAGAGTCATGGTTTCAGAGACGCTGTAGAAGGACAGAATACCTGCTCTGTGATCCAGGTACACTCCTACTCTGGAGGACTGAGGAACTGAGATGGAGGTTGCAGTGTTGTTATACCAAAACGTGTAACATTTTTGGTGACAATCTAATGCCCAGGATTTGTCATTACGACCAAATCCACATTCATAGCCTGCTCTGCTGATATTCTTGCATGCAACAGCTATATAAACTCCTCTCCCTCTCCACTCCACCTCCCAGTAACAACGTCCAGTCAGACTCTCTCTACTCAGAGCCTGCCACCATGCAGTGAATCTGTCTGGATGACTAGAATAAGACTGAGGTTGATCCAAAGCAGTCACCTTCCTGTTCCCCTCTGATAGTAACAGACGACCGTGTGCTGTGTTTGGATCCAGTGTGATTTCACATGAATATCTCAAGAATCCAGCTCTGCTCTTTGGTTCTGGTTCTGACAGTAAAACATCCACCTCAGTGAGTCTCAGTGAGATGTTTGTCCATGCGTCTCTCAGGATGTCCTGTAGTTGATCTCTGAGCTCTGACACAGCTGCTGTCACATCCTCAAAGTAGCTCAGAGGACGGATCTTGATGCTGGATGAGTGTGTAGACTCACTGAGTGCTGACAGTGAGGGGTAGTTGTGGAGAAACTGGTTGTGATCCTCTGTGTCTGAGAGCTGCTTCAGCTCAGCGTCTTTCCTCTTCAGCTCAGTGATCTCCTGCTCCAGCTTCTCCTGAAGCTCTTTGACTCGACTCCCTTCAGTTTCCTGCTGGGATCTGATCTGCTGCTTCACATCAGAGCTTCTTTTCTGGATGAGACGGATCAGCTGAGTGAAGATCTTCTCACTGTCCTCCACTGTTTTATCAGCAGAGTGCTTGATGGCCTCCAGCTCCTGTTGAAGCAGCTTCACATCTTTCTCTCTGTCCTGGATTCTCTGCTGGATGTTTTCTCGTCTCACCTCCAGCTCTCTCTGCCTCTCAGTCCTTTCTGCTGCAGCTGACACTGTGTCGTGAGGTTTATGTTCTTCACTGGGACCAGGATAACAGAGACACTTTCGATCAGTATGGCAGATGTTCTCCTGGAGGTTCTTGGAGGGCTCCACCAGCTTGTGTTTCTTAAATGCAGCTGAATCATAATGAGGCTGAAGGTGTTTCTCACAGAAAGAGACCAGACAGACTAAACAGGACTTGATGGCTTTCAGTTTTCTTCCAGAGCAGAAATCACAGGCCACATCTTCAGGTCCAGCATAGCAGAGATCAGCAGGAGCAGCTTGGAGTCCAGTCTTCTTCAGCTGCTCCACTAAAGCTGCCATCATGGTGTTCTTCTCCAGGACAGGCCTCGGTGTGAAAGTCTGCTGACACTGAGGGCAGCAGTTGCTTTTTTCCTCTTCCCAATGTGTTTTAATACAGTTCAGACAGTAGCTGTGTCCACAGGGAATAGTGACCGGGTCCTTAGGTAGATCCAGACAGATGGAACAGCAGAAACATTTCCAGTTCAGCGGATCTCCCTTCTGCTCCATTTCTGCTCTCACAGTGACTGTGTCGCTCTTCCTCAATACAGAAGTAGCAACTGTAGAAGAATTAGTTCCTGTTTATAAATAATTTGGTGATGCGGCATGAATGAACCCTTTCATCTCTGACACGCAATCGCATGTTAATAACTTATTTTCACACCGCACATCTGACTAGGAGAGAACGATGGAAATTTGAGCAAACAGTACATATTGTGTTTTATCAGAGAAGCAAAATCAGAAATATCTTTTTGATTCCAGGGAGACTATTGGTTTAAGATATGTAGGCTGTATACTGTTTTGTCTTTGAAGCTTAGTCTCCCAACCACTTTATTAATTTGATCCATCTTTTATTTGTATATGTATAGAACATTTGCTTTCATACGATCCCATCCAGGAATACCAGAAGTTATACATAGTAGTTCACACCACTCCTGAAATGAGTCCACATTTCCCCTCCTCCATGGCATACAAGCTGGCTGAACTGAGAAGATCATTTTGGGGTGACAATGGCACAGGAGCTGGGTGTCCGTCCGGTAGGTTGCCAGTTCAAACCCTCTCTCTGATTGTCTCTGTCGTTGTGTCGTTGGACAAGATCCTTTATTGACCAATAGATCATCTTATCTATTGGTTGTTCCACATGCCAGTCATAAAGAAGCGCTTGTGTAACGCCAATGTGCGTGCACATTCCTTGTTAGTTTCCGCTTGCTGGCTGCGCATGCGGACTTCTAATGTTTATGTATCCAGTTAGCTTCGGTGTTAGCTGCTATTCTCACCGTATACTTTGAACGTGGCTGAGAGTTGCAAGAAGAAAATCGCATACATTTTTATGAGAAGAAGAAGAAGACCTCAGTAGAAATAAATGAAGCCACAGCGGATTTGGGAGATTTTTTTTTACTCTGTATCCCTCTGAGGAGCGGAAGAGCAAGCTAATATGGTGTTGTGAATGCGCAGAGTTTCATAATCTTCGTAGACAATTTTTATTTATTACTTTTGCCAAAGATTTCAGTGAAATGCCAGAATGTCATGTTCTACTGGTGTGAAGGTAATCAGAAGGATATGAGGAAGGTGTTCAAACTTGCGCATCTTTTGCACAGACCTGCACGACATCCCAAAGCACGAGTATAACTGAACTTTTAGAGACTGTTGCTTGGTGTTAGTTGAGAACTTGGTCACCTGAATCATGATGAGACTGCTTGTGTAATTTCTTTGGAATGAGTTTTCGGACTGAGCAGTGTATACTGGTGAGTTGGTAGCGCGTCTTTCCCATCAATCAAACCATCTCTTCTCTCTGTCCAAAATCTGGACATCTTTGTCATTAAAAGTCTGGCCTTTGCTCTTGAAGTGCAAGTGGACTTTTGGATCTTGCCGTGAGCTGCTGGCCCTCCTGTGCTGCGTTATGCATTTATGAGGGTGTTGCTTGGTTTCTCCAATGGAGGAATCTGATTAGTCCTCGCTGCATTGAACTACATACACAATACTCATCTTTGGTCCAGGTATTCTGTCTGCATAGGCACTTTGCTAATTTTTTGTTGTTTTGCCTCAATGGTAAAGGATCTGTACAGACCAGCTGAGGCAACCTGGAACTCAATTGACTTGCTAGGGTCGATTCTAGGAGGAATTTGTTATTCCTGTTTTGACATGTTCTGTTAATTCTTCCTCAATGTTAAATTATTCCAAGTACAAATGTAAATCAAAAGGGCAACTTCTGTTTTTTGAGCTGTTTTCCTCCCACAGGTTCCTTTATTTCTGCAATTATGAAGCAAGTTGCACTAAACTTTGTGCTGGTGCAACCCTGTCCATCAAGTTTAGCAGATAGGAGTTTGCCAGTTCTCTCTTTGGGCACAAACACAGCAGTGTAATGTCTGCAAAGAATGAGACTTACAGACATCAGAGAAAAGGTTTTGTTGTACAAATTATTTGTCTATGTGATTCTTAATAGTATAATAATAATAATAATAATAATAATAATAATAATAATAATAAGAAGAAGAAGAAGAAGAAGAAGAAGAAGAATTATTATTATTATTATTATTATTATTATTATTATTATTATTATTATTATTATTATTATTATTATTATTATTATTATTATTAATATTAATATTATTATATTCAAAGGTATAGTACAAGGACTTTTTATTCCAAATGGTTGTGATTAAGGGCTACCACCCTATGATAATGATAACTAGCAATTGAGCCTAATTAGCAATCATTAACCTTATTTAACAGAAAAGATGTGTGTTTAACCAGTCATGAGACTGAGGTAGGTTAGTCACCAGTAAAAGTTAATAACCTTAATTTATAATCGCAACTGGATTCATTGATCATTAAATAATGATTGGATAACTCCTAGAGAAAATTTGATTTCTCAGATGACCGCTGTTAAACTTGAGGAGAGAGTCCACGCTGGGGAGACCAGCCAACAATGCATGGGTCTCAAAGACTCACAAGCATCTGCAAGGTCGACCAAACTGAGTAAAGTCTACTTTCTGTGAAATTGACATCATAATCACATCAGTGGTGGTCTGTCTGTGCAGGAGAAAGCTGACCTGGGAGCCAATCCACTATCTAGCAGGAGTGCAGAGACCCCAAGCTGCAACCCCCTTTACAGGCCTGAGACCCCAATGAAGGACCCTAGAGCCGCCTCCTAGCAGCTATGCTTTGAGTTAACCTCATGCTCCTTGTTGCTGCTGCGATAACCAGCTTTTCCTTGGAGTAATTCATTGAAAACCAGATGCCCGTCGCCACAACCAAAGACAACGGGAGAGGTTTCACAGAGAAATAAACAGGGAAAGTTAAATGGTTTACTTAATGGGTTTTCACTGTGTTTTTAAAACACATGGATCGAGCTACCAGACATAGCTCCGGCTAATGTTAAAGCCGTCATGCTTCCCTGGGTTCGTTAATTCGTTGTGTAGGACTTTAAAATAATAACTCAGCCATGGACACAGAATTCCATTTCACCTTTGCAAAGGGGAGAGATGATACACCTGCCGACTGCGGGCAACAAGTCTGTCTCTCCCCCCGTTTAGGCTTGTTTTTATTAAAGTTAGAACATAGATTATACAAGGTCACACAATGAATGACGCACACATGTTATCGCTATCTTACTCCCTAATAACTATCTTCTCTTGTTGTTTCCTCCTGCTGCATATGAACCGAAGTTTCTGTTCTTTCCCACTGCCTAGGACTGGCCTTGAAACCCTCTCCTGATACTTTTGCTCGTACACAGAATCTATTCACATTCTCTTCTTCTGATCAACAGATGCGGCCTTAAAGCAAATAAATTGCATATTAAAAGCATGTTAAACCTTCATAAATGTGTACTAAAAAACGGATCAATGTTAATACGTTCCACACAAGCTATTTTGAAGCCAAGCCTTGCTGATGTAGATCGAATGTGTTTTACGGTTATAACAAACTTTATTTCCATAAAGGTTTTTATAAATTGATGGGATAATGATGTTTGTGTTTTCTGGTCCGCTCATTATGACCAAAATAAAGCTTGAGCTGTGGGAGATTATTTAACTTATTGAACCTTAAAAAAGAAAGAAGTCTCGGGGGACAAAGATTCCAGCTTCTTTGTGACTTCGTGTGACCCACAAACAGTCTGAAAACAATTATCAGGCCTCAGATATTTTCCAACCCCTACAAAGCTTTTAAAATTAGCACCGAATGTCCGCTAGCATAATGCTATTAGCTTCCCATGCTATTATCATTTGGGCTACTATGTGACTATGGTTTGTTTCAAACATAAGGTTTGTTTCGTTTTGCTCCACCATAATTTCGATAGTGCTATGAGTGTTATTACCGCATTAATATGGAACATTAATGTCGATTTAATGCCGTTTTTGTATAACTTTCAGATAAACCCATTTAGCGACCGATCGCTACAGCGAACCCTAGCTTCCTATAGGAATAATCGCATTAATAAAATCAAGCGTCCTAAAGTTTAAGGATTTTACTGAGTAAATCATTCTGTAGGAACAACAAAAAAAATCCCCTTTAGTCAATGGGTGTTCTAATATGACTGAGATTATTATGGAGATCAAATTTTATATTTATCAGCTTGTTTAAAAAAAACAATGGTAAATCAAAGATAACACCACACTATTTAAACACTATTTAAAGATCTGCAGCTCTTCACCAGCACTTTGAATCATTGTTGCTGAAAAGTGCTTTATAAATAAACTTCCCTTGACTTTATCACCCATGAAAACTTCAGACTGGATTATTTCCTTGGCTTGTTTTGAAAACGTCATGCATACAATGTTTTTAGTGTTGAGTAGAAGAGATTATTTCTCTAAACTTTCCTGGACTTTAGTCAAAGAGTTAAATTGAGAGGAGTTGATTTTTGTCAGAGTAAAGAAAGCAACATCATCTGTGTACATTACAACATTTATGCAGACATAAGGGGAATCAATAACGTATAAAGATAATTAAAATTACAAATGATGAAGCTGACTGAAGCGGTGATGTTTCTGGCCATATCTGATGATACAAACTATTTTAACTGTGACCATTGTCTTCTATTAGGACACAATATTGGTTAATAAACCTTTCCTGCAATCTGCTGGGAAAAAAAGTTGTTGGGTTAAGTTAGTACCCTCCAGAACCTGTGATTAACCAGGTTACCAGGAAGCGCTACATCCGTGCGAAGAAATGTAAATATTGATCCATAGATGAAGTACAAAAGTACAGAAGTACAAAAATAGATAATTTCACGGAATTGAAGGAAGTATTGACATACACCCACACAATCCCATGTCTATTTGCAGCTATGGACAGCTATATTGGCACCCCTACTAAAGACTAGTTAAAGGCCTTAAAATGATTACAACTTTTATTCCAGGACAGCATTGTTTTTCACTGAGTAAAAAAGTGGGACATATCTTTGACAAATACATTATCACAACACAACCTGTGCAAATTCTTAGTCATCTGGGTCATGGCAACTACAAAGAGGCTTGAATCAGAGGCAACCAGATTTTCACTCAGTTTTTCTGAAAACATTTCAATTCCTGGAGTGAAGGTGTTTTTAAGCACCCGGAGACCCATCCTCCAAAGCTATTTCTATTCTATTCCATTTTTCTTGATTCACAATGAAAAGTGAGTAGTTCTAGCTTGGCGAAGGTCTTCTATATAAACTGTTGCACTTTGCTTTCACATCAAGCACGACCAGCAGACTGCTACTTCTTAAGACAGGAAGAAGATAGAAATCCTAAATGTATTTTTTACTTATAAATTTAAAATACTTGTTTCTTCTGTTCCTGAAAACATCAGGTTACGTTTATGCCTTATTGTGCATTTTCATATGGAAATAAACAAAAGTTAGTGCCAGATCATTACGAGCCTATTGGTGAGTCTTATCCAGCGTTATTAGTTGTGATTGACCTGTTGATACTGACCCGATTTGAGTTGACCTGTTGAGCCTGACCCCTGTATACCTGTTTTTCCTGCCTTACTCTGACTGCTAACCTGTGTTGCCTGACTTTAAACCTGTTCAAGGACTATCTGAGCTTGCCTGACCCCTGTCTATTTACCTTGATCACTTGTGAACCGAATGTGGATCTATGTCCTGACTCTGAGCCTGAATTCTGCTCTGGACTGTTCTGCACTTCTGTTTACCCGTTTTTTGACTAAGGACTGTTATCGACCACGAGCCCTGTCTTGTCCTCTTCACATCACTGCCAACCTGTCATCCCGGTTCCAGCCCAAAACCTGTCCTGCCAATAAGCCATCTTAATCATACTTTCTGTTTGTCTGGTTGAATACTGGGTCCCTCTGTTCTGATCATGACACAGAATACCTGCTCTGTGATCCAGGTACACTCCTACTCTGGTGGGGGTTGCAGTGTTGTTATACCACACCATGTAACTGTTTTGGTGACAATTTAATGCCCAAGATTAGTCATAACGACCAAATCCACATTCATAGCCTGCTCTGCTGATATTCTTGTATGCAACTGCTATATAAACTATCCCTCTCTTCTCCACCTCCCAGTAACAATGTCCAGTCAGACTCTCTTTTATCAGAACCTAAGTCCAATAAATGACTCTGTCTTGGTGACTAGAATAAGGCTGATGTTGATCCAAAGCAGTTACCTCTCTATTGCCCTCCATGGCTGGCTGAATTAAGAAGTTCCTCAATCTGCTCCTTCCACCGCCTAATATTGTTCCTAATCTGGATCAGCAGTTTTTAACTAAAGCCAGGGACATGTAGAGTGTCCAGCTTCCCTTTTGCAAAGTGATGAACTGATTAAAAGTCTTCTTTCCCCACTTGCACAGAATTCATCCAACATGCAGGGTTTAGCATCCACAACCACAAGCTGTAGCCACCTGGTACCACTGTTGTGGAAGATATTCCATCTGGTTCTGGTACCAAAGAAAATTCACCCATCAGTCATTAACAATGACTAGAGACCCGTTGCCCTGACATCCCACATCATGAAGGTCCTAGAGAGACTCCTGCTGGTCTACCTGCGTAAGCAAACCAGCACGTATCAGGAGCTGAAGACACCATCATACACCTGCTTCAACCAACCCACTGTCACCTGGACAAAGCAGGCAGCACTGTGAGGATTATGTTCTTTGATTTATCCAGTGCATTTACCATTTTACTATACCATCTTTATTTATAAAGCGCTTAAAAACAGCCAACAGTTGAAACAAAGCGCTGTACATCGCTACAAGCTAAAACACATCCATTAAAAAAACTATGATAAAAACATAACGCAGAGAAACCGTAAAACCAATTTAAAATGAAAACTAAGTCTCCTTAGTGGTGAAAACCAAAGAATAATAGTGTGTTTTAAGGCGAGTTTTGAAAGTGGACAGTGAAGGAGCGTCTCTTATGTGCAGGGGTAGATTATTTCGCAATTGTGGAACGACAATAGAAGAGGCCCTGCCCCCCCTGAGCTCCCTTTCAGACCTCGGTACCTCCTAAATTTAATACAATTCAACCTGATCTGACACCGGTGCTTTTCACTCTGCACACTTCACACCTCCAGCATAAGTCCGAGTCCTGTCATCTACAGAAATACTCAGATGACTCTGCAGTTGTCGGTTGTATCAGAGATGGACAAGAAGCTGAGCACAGAAGGCTGGTGCACTGATTTCTGGCATGGTGTGGAAACAATCACCTCATGTGAACAAAACAGGAGATGATTGTAGATTTCAGGAGAAACTGGATTAGATCAAACCCAATATCCATCATGGTAGAAGAAGTGGAGGTGGTTGAGGAATAAAAGTACCTTGGTGTTCATCTGGACAATAGACTGGACTGGAGATGCAACAGTGAAGCCAACTGCCAGAAGCGACTGAGCAGATTGTACCTCTTGAGGAAACTTAGGTCCTTCAAGGTTTAGAGCAAGATGTTGTTGCATGTCTTCTATAAGTCTGCTGTTGAGAGCGTCATCTCCTCTGCTATCTTCTGTTAGGGCAGCAGCATCAGAACCAGGGACCTAAAAAGGCTCACCAACCCGATAAAGAAGGCTGGTTCTGTTCTGGGAGCGACTGTGGACCCTCTGGAGACGATGATGATGCAAAGAAGGATTTTGCATAAAATCAGGAAAATGTTCCTGCCCACATCCATCACCATCTATAATAACTCCTTTACAAAATGAGTTACACAAACATTGAATTTCCCTTTGGGATGAATAAAGTATTTTTGAATTTTGAATTGTACTGAATTTAAATCTGTCATTTGAATAAGGAGACACCTAGACAGCCAACAACTCATGGTCTCATTTCTCTTCATATATAGATTCCATCAGCACTGGTGTCCACAAAAAGCTCCTTTAGTTTCCACATACCAGATACCAACAAGTATCTGAACACAACTCTTGGAACACATGCCATAGTACAGGCCTTAAACTCCATCCTTCTCACCTGGAGCGTTGAGAAGGACGGAGTAGTGGAGGGGGGCTCATTAATCGGATCATCCAAAGTGGAAGAAGTGGGTGACAGCGGTCACCCAGGATTTGGGTGTCTGCAACATGTTAGGCTGAGTTGGGGAGGCAGACTGGTCAAACCTCAGGAAATGCTGGTTCAGCTTATCCTTCCTACCTTACCTACAGCCTGGACGTTCTGTTTGTGACCCGAGATGATTTAAGGCTTCTCCAGATATCTCTGGGTTTATCCAGGGCTTGATGTAGGAGAAGCATCTCATCTTCATGAGGGGTACAGCAGAGAAGTTGATCTAATCTGTGATGCCGTCTGTTATTTGATCCAAGTCTTCTCCGTGAGGATCACACAGTTTGTCCCACATAGGGGAGCTAAAGCAGTCTGGCTTCCTTTTGCCTCCTCTGGCCATCTTCTCAAAGATGGCTCTCTGAGCACTAGTGGCTTATGGTTGGAGGTAGACTATACAGTTTATGGTGTTTTATTAAAGAATCCAATTATCAAGAAAAAACATCAGCAGTAAAGCAGCAGGTTCCATAAATCCAGTGTTTATTCAGCTTTGTTGCCCCACAAGAGTTATTTCTATTCAGAATGTATTCATTCAGCTCTAAATTCAGTGACTAACACAGATTTAACAGAGAAAGTCGCAGTACTGGCACCCTTGTTTAGCCCTAACTTCTACAGCAGCTACATGTGTTTTTGCTCTCAGTTAGTGTTTATTAATTGATAAAATGCGGTAAGCCAGAAGCAACTGAAGACTCAAACAGCTGTTAATTATCTAAGGTCAAGGGTGAATCCCCAGAAGGCCTCAACAGCTGAACTCGCCCATCCTCTCAGGCCGGGATGACTGGCAGGTGAGGGGCGGGGTGAAGACCTTGGGGTCGCTGATGCCCAGCTGCAGGCTGAGGAAACGGGTGGAGGTGGTGACGGTGCTGTTCTTGGTGTAGGTCTCCTGCACCGGGTAGCAATCCTTCAGGGTGTAAACACCAACCCAGGCCTCATCTACAGGAAAAGTGAGCAGAAGTGAAAGAAACTACAGGATGATAAAGTGTGTAAAGTTTAATCGTATAATCTGATATACTTTAAGTAATCATAAATCAAGCCTGTGAGCTTTGGAGAGTGTTTAATATTCCACCTACAGATGTCGCCCTCTGCTGGCAGATATATAAAATGCAGGCTGAAGTGTAAAGGGCTACTATGAACATGCTAGGAACTGTTTTTGTTTTGTTTCTACACATATTATTTTAAAAGCAACACACTGGGCTTTTTGTGTAGTTTTTTTTTTTGTTATTATCTAATAATTTGTTTTCACCAGCACAGTTTGAAGTTATTTCAGAAACCAACCAGTTGCTTCTGACCAATGAACCCAAAGTGACTCAGCATATTAGTTTATTATAAACCAGGATTTGTCATTTCTACGACTGTAAACGGATTTAATTGTATTTAGTAGCTTTTGTTTAACCTCAATCTTTGCTTTCCAAAAAGCACAGACCAGCATACTTACGCTGACGTGCCGGCTTCCTGTCTGACCACTCCTGAACCTCCACGTTGTCCCCGGGGCCACCGATGATGTACTGGTCCTCAAAGGTGGAGTTTTTAGGGATGTCGAAGGGATCCCAGGCCTCCGTCAGGGCGATCTTTGAGCACTCTTTAGTCTTCTGGTCAATCTGGAACATCACTTTGCTCTGATACAGGTAGATGTACTCAAAAAACCTGCAACAACGGGAAAACTGCAAATGTCACTGCGCCACACCTTCATCCTTTCATTTTGCGTCTACTGTGCAATAAATTTTGTTGCAAAAGCGTGTTTTTCTTTGCTTTATTGAGCGCAGCGGTGTCGAGCCAATCTGGGAGGCTTCTGTTGTATGCACAGGTCAAACTAAAGCTGCGCACTAAGCAAGCTAACGCTGATTAAACAGGCTGAGCCGTCGCTTATCAGCCAGACAGAATTTCACAACGGCGTGCCGCGGTCCTTACAGAGACTTTGTTCTTGTTTATTCCTGCAGCGCGGATGAATAAACAACAAACTCTGCAGACATGCAGCTGGCAGAGGTGTAAAGTGGGCTTATCACAAGCAGAAAAAAATACAAAAAAATTAATTATTGGAAGAAAAAAAGTTAAGCAGAAACTTTTGTATGGAGTTATGTGCTAAGCTTTTCTAACTGGTTGTTTGTTTTTAGTGTTATAATTCAGTCATATGGCTTTAGAATAATCAGCAGTGACTCTACCTACATACCAAAGTGTCGCTGTGACGGAACCAGCGGGTATTGTTTTATCGTTTTAATATCCAGTCACAGGTTACAGCTCCTCCCATTGCTGTGTAGGAGAAGCTGCCGGTCCGTTTTCTGCCCTGTCTTAGATTCCATGATAGACATTCAGAGCTATGTAAATGAAAAGTTTGAAAGAACAAAAAAAATTTTCATGGTCTCACGTTTGTAACGTACCTGTGTCAACTAATGAAATGAGAAGCAAAGCCCCTTTATGATTTATGAGTAATTATCATTTAAAAGTTAAAGAACTATCAACTGATTAGAATTAACTAACTGTTAATGTTTATTTTGTTCACTACACTGTTTTTGCTTCTGAATGACTGTTTTGTTTTTTGGTTTCTCAATTATATTCAGAGAAACCTTTTCACATCTTTATTTAGTTTCTGACGCATATAAAAGGTAAATAGACCTAATTTATCCATCGCCTTTCTGGACATAGCGACCATTCTAAGCGCTTTACACTAGAACCACATTCACCCAAACAACCTCACTAACGAAGACACGTTTATACAATGATACGCAGTGCCTTGCCCAGGGGCATAAGAACGTGGGACGGGGAAAGCTGGAATCAAACCCACAACCTTCCAATTATGCCGACTGATCCACGGTTGCCTTCTTTGTTACAGTAACATGTTACTTTTATGACTTTATTGCTCTGGCTTACCGGATTTCTTGCTTTTGGTGAATTGATTAATTTTTAGTTACTAAACCTGTTGCCAGAATATTAGTTCAGTAAATATTACTGAAAAGAGTTTTATATTCAAACATTCATTTAACATTCCCATCAATTAATATGTGTGAACATTAACAGACCTTTATTACAAAAGTAAGCAACAACAAAAAAAAAAAAAAAATTGATCCAGCAGTGAAAATATTACCTGATTCAGCAATATATTTATTTAGTCTTTATGAGATAGCGCAAATGGAAATTTTAACTTCTTTTAACTTTGATTAATAGATATCACAAAATTAATAAATACTGAAGGAAAATAATGATCAACAAAGGAAACCTGACAGGTTTTTGCATGTTTTTAATCTATTTATTTATCCTTTGATAATTTAAAAATTAAGATTAAAAGGCAGAATCGGACTTGTTTGTACCTCTGACACGGAGTGTGTTTCTTGTGCTGCTGCAGGACTCGGATCCTCTGGTTCTGGCCGTCGTAGGAGACCGCGGCCCGGCTGTTTCTGCCCGTGTTGTGGTCGTACACCACCCACTTTCCCTCCCACTGCAGCGGCGCGTCGCATGGCTCGTCCGCCGGGGAGGCACCCAGCTGTGGGAGGCCGAGCGCCGAGACCCCGGCAGCGGCCACAAACACCAGCAAGAGTCGGTGCATTCTGCCTCCAGTGAGTCCCGTTATCTGCTCCGGTGGTTGTTGTTGATGGAAGCGGTCTGCAGCTGCTGCTGAGGCTGGAAACAAGCTACCCAAAATAAGCTGCAGAGGCACTTCCGGTGAGTCGCGTTCTGCTCAGCTTTCAGAATAAAAGTATGCATGGGAAAAGTCTAATAACTTGAATAATATGTTTGGTCTTATTAGAATTATCTGCCACCACCAACATGAAAGAAAATATAATTATATTTAATATGAAAAGTAACATGAAATGACCTTAGTAGTTATAGCAATATATATTTTTTTTATTTTGTCCACGTTTAAATAATTGCTAAACATCATTTGTGTATTTAATTCCTTAAATAACACCTGGCTAAATTGGTAAAGACTGGTTCAACTTTTTTTAAATTTAATTTGAGACAGTGTAAAATACATTTTTACACTTTTTATTTTATAGAAATACATGAAATAAATAAGGAAACCAATACACCTGATATTAGAAGCAATTCTATGTATTTGTCCTCTATTCTTTTCTTGCTCTGTTACGGTTTGATTTTGTAATACCAGAGTTGGAACTTTTGCCAGTAACTACTTAAAAAAACAGCCAATATCAAAAGTAACACTTTTAAGTGACTAATCATACTTATAGGTGTTTAGGGGGCGGGGGTAGGAAGGGGGGGGGGGGGCAGAAATACATGCAAAAATGTATCTCTGTCCAACAGTTATGTTGCATTCCTTTTACCTCAAAAATAAAAAAAACCAAGAGCTTGTTGTTTACACCATTCTTATTTTAGATTTACGTGGTAAATGGAATGTAACAAAACTCACACTTTCTCCCACTTTCCACGGAAAAAGTCCCACTTTTCTAGCGGTCGTTGTGGTTGATTGATACGACCAGAGGCTGGGATTTCAGAGTTCCGACTGCAATTGAACGCAACATTAGGTCACCGTTTAGTTGTAGAGCTCATCTTCGCCACTAGGTGGCAGACGTTCCCCACCAGTTTTATCTCCAGCCTCCCGCCTCCGCGCGAAGAGATTACGTCATTTCCGCTGCCGCCAATAGAGACGGGTGAACATGGCGAAGAAACAACGTGGGAAAAGCGCCTCTTTGCAGAAAAAGGCAGAAAGTAAAAAAGTAGCGGATGACTTGAAGTTGGTGTTGGAGTCTAGTGACGAGGAGGCGCCGGAGGAGGTGACCTTTGAGGAGTCCAAGGCTCAGGCTGTCCAGAGCCTGAAAGAGGCGCAGGACACGGCCAGAAGGTGGCTAACACACGGCTAGCTAACGAGGCTTAGGGCCTTGTGTTAAAATAACTACCAAAAGTATGACTTCTAGATCTACTTTTTACTATGTATTTAAATGTACTTGTTTAAATTTTAGATCAATTATATATATATATGATGTTTATATAAATTATAGTTTTAATAAGGATGAGATATTTGGTAAAGCTCGATTTGAATCGTGCAGTTCAGAATGATTTATTTTTTCTTATTTAGATTTTTTCCCCTTTCAGTGTTTACATTTTATTTACTGTAAACATGTTGACTTGGGTTAGATTGTTGCGATGATCCTGAGTTAATGGTTCATCTTTTTAAGAAAATATTTTGTTTTGAAATGTTTATTAAATAAATTGTTTTGTGGTGAAATCAAATTAACTTCTTGATGTTTGCAGAGAGAAGGAGCAGCTGAGGGAGAAGAGGAGGAAGAGGCAGGAGTTTTTCCAGGAACAGAAGGTCAGTTTTCCCTTTTTGTTCACCTCGTGTTTCACTGGCCTCATAATTATTTATCTACAGTTATATACTAGAGAGCTGTGTATTTTATCCTGCTAGAAATCCAATAATGATTAATTGCTATATTAACTGTTGTCTTAGTTACTGGTATGGACATGAAATATTCTTTAAACTATTTTACAACATGTTATTTCCCTGCATTAAATGAACCAGTTAATAATTAACCAATTAGGACTGCAGTTAATCAAAAGTCCCCCTTTTTTTGCGCTGTCCATATTCTTGCAGATGAGGCCCAAACATTCTAGGGATACAAACAGACAGTTGATTTAAGATTATGAAATAATGGTTTATTGGATTAAAGTTATTTCCGATTAACTGATGACGTCTGCTTAGATGGACCTTCCTTCAGTGTTGTAGTGTGGCTGGCATCCAAAAGAGGGCGCTGCTGATCCTCCCTAAGCAGAGCCAGACCCAGATAGTTGTAAGAGAAATAATCACAGTTTATGTGGTTCTGTTTTTAAATATAAACACTTAAGGAGCGCCTTCAGTTAGCGCCTGATTAGAACACATCTGGTTGTGCTGCATGGCGGAGCAACATCAACTTCCCAACCAAAACTTACTGATGTGCTCGGAAGGCGAGGATATAATGACAGGAAAGCTGCTGCCACTGTTTTTTTTTTTTGTTTTATTTAAGAAAAGCATGTTTAAAAAAAATGCTTTAAAACTGAATGTTTTCCTCAGAAAAAGAAGCTCCTGTCAGCTGACGTGTTGGAGAAGATCGCCTCGGCACCTTTGAAGTAAGTTGTTGTCTTGTCACGCTTATGTGACCGTTTGTCCACCAACTCAGCATTTACATCCTCTTTTACTTTTTCCCAGGGAGCAGAAACAGTCAGAGGATGAAGGTAAGAGAGACGCCTGCTGTAAACATTTAGCAGATGTCCACAGCAGCAATGAGCAACGATCAATAATTCAGCTTTTTTTTCTCACAGCTGCAGACGAAGGAGAAGAGGAAGGAAAGAAGAGGAAACTCCCACGTGTCAGAAAGTAAGAAACCAACCTGTCGGTCACTAACGAGTATTAATCTGGAAAACTATTCAGTGGAAATGTGACTAAAATTAGTCAGTCTTTCTCTGTGGTGTCTAGAAACATCTCAGGAAGTAAAATCGAAGCTTTAACGAAGAATTCTCCTCAGTCCGGATGAATCGTAACCGATTTGTGCTCATTTTAAATAACCTGGATCAAATCGTCCTCCTTCCTTTGCTGCTCTCTTTCTCAGCGTACGGGGAACCTACACGATAACCACGGTGACGGGAGGAGGCGTAGCCGACTTCCAGCGGCAGGCAGCGGAGGACTTCGTCCGCTCCAGGTTGTACGGACCGGGAAGCTGCAGGAGCTCCAGTAAGAGGACGGCGGGGATCCTTTTAGCTTCCAGCCAGTTAGTCATATGTTAGTCGCTACATGTATGAGAACTTGATTTAAACCCTCCTAGAATGTATGAACCGAGGAAAAATGCCTGGATTTGTAACTATACTTAAACCTTTTCTGGATTTTTTGAAACACCATGATGACATAAAATAGCGTAACTGCTTAATTGAACAATTTCTCTGGTTTTATTGGTTAAAAGTTGGTAGTCTGAGGAGATGAAGTGCAGGCTACACTCTGTGGCAGAAGTCTGCAAAGACGATGATCTGTCTCAATTTGAGCTTTGCTACAGAAACTGTCCGTCTCGTCTCTCTGGGGCGTCCTCTCCTCTGGGCGTCCTGCTGGAGACACGGCGGGGACATCCTCAGCTTCCAGGCAGACCTTCAGCCCGGCGTTAGACTCTCTTTATTCACGCGTCGTTTCTTCGTCCTTCCAGATAACGACATGCTGTCCATCCAGAACAAGACGGGGACGAACAAAAGCGCCGCTGTGCAGTTTGTGAAAAAAGGCTGGGGTGAGTTTCCTGGAGCGGCTGATAACCTCTATCCCAGTCAGCCTAAGGGATTTATGCTCTAATTGTTGATAAATGGTTAATTTATGCTGGTGAGTGACCGCACTTCTGGTTTTCCAGCCTCTAAGGAGAAGGCCAAAGCAGAGAAGCTGAAGAAGAGGTGGCTCCACAAACAGCAGGTTTCCTCCAGCTGACAGGGACCTGAGGACGTACAGCGGATTTCCTGGAAACACGGCGGCCGGAGAGAGCCGCGTCACGCCGCTGGAGGACATAAAACATGGCCGACAGTCAGAAACACGGAGGAAGAAGCTGCTGGAGCTTCAGGGCTGAGACAGTGGGCGGGGGGGGGACTGGATGTCGGACTACTTCGCCTGAGCTGAATGAAAACAAATGAATAAATCAAGAGTTTCTAAGAGAAACAACCCAGAAATGGACTTTAAACCTTGTTTTCAGGTTAAAAGGCAGAATTTCTCCACATCGTAACCTTAAAGGCAGAGAAGAAACCCTGCTTTTCATGTAAAAATGCTCCATGTATTTTTGAAGATAAAAAAAAAAAAAAAAACTTACCAGCTCTAAATATAATTGTAAATGTATATTTTTGGAAGAATGCATTTTTTTTTTTTATCTTGATTTGTAAAAATAAAATCACTAAAGGAGTTTGAAGGTTAAACAGATAAAAAGGTCCAAACAACATTGGGTCGACAGCTAGAACGGCCACCAGAGGGCGCAGGCGGAGCAGCAGTGTGATCAGGCAGTTGCTGGAGCACCTGCCGGTCCAAGCTGGGGCTGAAGCTCATAGCAGCTCAGTATGGAGTTCACAGGCTGGCCTGCTTCATCCAGTGGGGAGGGGGGGTGTCCTCAGGACGAGGGTCTCTGGTGGCTGATAAAGATGGATGACCTGAGGCTGGCATGTTAATCAAGGTTTAGCCTGTTTTTCATACATCTGCTGGTTTGAATCTGTAAAATCCCTTAATATGAGCCGCTGTCTTGGCTGAAACATCGTTGTAACAGAAACTTTTATATTCTGTGAGGCTTTTTCTGGTTAAATAAAAGTTTACCTATTGATTTGAAACATTAAACTGGTTTAAATGTTTTTAGGATCTACAGCTAAGCCAACATTATTCGTATTCTTGTTGAATTAAGAAATTTAAATCAGGAAATGAGTTGATCAAAAAAAAAAAAACAGGCATTATCTCCAGTTGAAATGGCACATCTTAATGTAATAAATATTTATTGGCCTTGCTGACCCATGTTTTGCATGATCTCACTATTTTAACTATTTTTGTTGCCTAATTTGAGGTTGAAATGCCTCCTTTCCATCACCCTCATCTAGAACTAAGACTGGCTGTGTCACTCCATAGTAATATTACTTCCAGTCAGAAGAAAAGTGCTGAAACAATTAAAAAAAGATGACCAAAAACATGAATCTGCTGCAGTTATGGATCATTCTGGGCTAAATTCCCTGAGTCTTCCCATGCAGTCACGGGTTTTTGCTATAAATCCATATTAAGTTTTGCATTTAGACTTTAAAACATGGGTCCAAAAATCTAATTCTGAGTCTGGAAAAACATGTAAGACACGAAGCAGCATGTCACCAAATATTAAGATGCTTCTCTGCACAGGTGCTGGACCAATTCGATAAAACTTCCTTCACATTTCTGAAAATGTTTATTTCCAGATTTGTTTATCCCTTTCTGTTTTAAAACGCTTCATCCATCCATCTGTTCATTCATCCATGAATGTTTAGAGTGAAATTCAGCTAAAAATGGACATTTTGTCTGGAGTTGTTTTTGTCTAAAACTAGAAACCCAGAATTTTACCACAGGCTACTTGTAGAGTACTTTCAGGAAAGGTCTGGGTATTAAAAGGAAGACAAGCTGTTTTTAAAAAGGTCTGGAAACTACATATGCAGGTTGATTTATCTTTGACTTTGTTAGTTTGTGCATAAAGTTATTTTTTTTTATTTCTGGGCTACACGTTATCCAGGATTAAACCGACCCAAACATAACCCGAGCTTCAGGCCTCATGCAGCATCCACACAAGTTGCTCTCGTCATCGTTTTTGTTTTGTTTTTTTAATAGAAATCTTTTCACCCCCACACAAATTGCACATTTGTTTTTTTTTAATCATCTCCAAATGGACACACAGTCAGCAGTGGACAACGTACTGGTTGACATCTTCCTTAAAACACCGTGAACTGGCTAAAAGGAGAAGCAAACGGAAGAAAAATAAGGAGACATCTAACTTGATCTTACCACCACTTTACTATGGCATGCATAGGTTTCAGACCTTACTCAGAGAGAGAACAGACACTTTGTCTAAGATTTCTTTTTTTTTTTCTTCTTTTTTTTGACTGTGATCTGAAAAGAAAAAAAAAAGGAGGAGGAAAACAGAAGAGGGTACAGAGAAGCTCAGTTCCACCTGGATGAGTGCTGGGAACCAGACACATTACCTTTAGTAGCAAAGCCCCTCAACATCAACACCCACCTGCCGGTTATGAGGCCTAAAACAAGCAGCTGTGCAGTTTCCTTCCTAAAGTATTTGGTTTAATGTTGTAGCCACAGTGCAGTTGATGAAACGCTCGACGCTCTTGGTGGTTTTTGCATCTTTTATGCACTAAGAGGAGAGAGAGAGAGGAGTCTGTGGGAGAGGTTCTCCCTGCAGGGACGCCTGGGTGGGTTCTACCGCTGAAAACAAGCAGAACCTGAATGATGTTTAGTAATGTTTATTTTATTTTTTTTTACTTGCTCTCCTGCTCCTAATAATGAATATCTGAGGCTTCCAGAAAAACCTTCAAGCTACAAGGTGGCGGCTGATCCACTCGTGTCTCCATTACTCTTAATGTGTGTTGCAGTGAAACAGGCCAGAGACGTCATACAACCGCCGCCATGTTTTATAGCTGCTTCAATTATCTTGTTTTTTTTTCTTTTCTTAAACACACTGAAGCCAGACACTTGATGTTTGATTCAAGCTGAGATCTTTTCCTTCATCTGAAGCTGCCTCGCCTGGATAAACGGACCAAACACACGTCGTCTGCCCCGAATTTCATTTGGACTTGCAGGAACATTTCAGGTTGACCAGAGGTCTGTACTTTGAAGCAGGATCTAGAGACAGACTTTCTTCAGGCTTCCCATTTTTAGACTTTTTCAGACTAATTTCTGGTTGTTTATTACATGAAAGTTACACAGATTTGATGCAAATGTGCAGAACAGAGTTATTGATAAAAATGTTTAATCTAGAATATCTGGGATAAGTTTGCCTTGAAGGAATGATGCTGGTTTGCATTAAAATTTACTTTACGGTTAAAGATTTTGGTGTTGCTGAGAAGACTTTTTTTTTAAAGCGCTCCTATTTCACATCTGCGGTCCCTTGATTCTACTTTATGTAGTTTTTCCTTTTGGCAAAAAGTTCATATTTTGTTGCCGTCTCCCATAACTCCATCACAGTTGACAGGCAAAGAAAGTGCAAGTGTAAACTTTGAGTTGGGGGCGTGACCAGCTACGGCTCATTTGCATAAAAGTGACGGCGCCCTATGAGCTCATTCTGAAAGGAGCTCAAAATAGGTGAAACTGAGTGGAAACGTCTATCTGAGATTGTAAAAATAAAAATGTAATGATTATTTTTAAGTTTGCATTTCACTGCATTATGAAGCAACAGGAAGTTCCTGTTATTGAGCTATAATAGAAAGCTTCCGTCTCAATGCTTTAGGGGTTTTTAAAAGGGTTTTTCCAAAGAAAGTAAAAAACAAAGCAACTGGACTTGTTTTCCGTAATTGAAGACGTTTCGCTCCTCTCCAGGAAGCTTTCTCAATTCAAAAAGTCTGGAGTAATGTGGAGTACCAAGCTTTATACTACTGCCAAAACAAAGGCCTTGTATATAGCTTGGTACTCATTACTCCAGACTTTTTGAATTGAGAAAGCTTCCTGGAGAGGAAGCGAAACGTCTTCAACTACAGAAAACAAGTCCAGTTGCTTTGTTTTTTTACTTTCTTTGGAATGACCATGACCTGGATGACTGAGAACCTTCACCAGCGTTTTAAATGGTTTATCTCTGTTGCACATTTTTGAGCAAAGTTAAACTAGCCCAGCAGGCAGCCTAGAGGACACTTTTAACCTTTAAATATTAAAAAGTAACCAACGATGTTCAGCGTGGAAGAAATTATAAGTAAATACATCAAAATCACATCAAATCAACTTAAGCGGGTCCCAATCTTCAGCTTCTTTAGTACGACGGCCCGTTAAGAGGCTCCGTCTTCACGCACTGCGCTCCAATCTGCTGCAGATTAGGAGCCCAGGTGTGATGCTTGACTGGCTTTGTGGTTCTGAGAACCCAGACCCGGACCTAAAGTTATCCTGCTTGGGAGTACAGGCCTCGGGATCCGTCCACTCTGATCCAAATCCAACTCTGAGACGTCGGCTTCATTTCTGCCTGGTCCGGGTTTTAGCTTTTCTTCACGGAGGAGAAACAAAAAGGACATTTTGGCTCCTGAGTTCTTTGTGGGGCAAAAAAAAAAAACAACAATAACAAAAAAAAGGCAGTGAACAGAAAACCAAAACAAAAACAGGAAAACAAGGTTAAAACCAGCTTTTACAGCCGCCGAGGGTCTGGAGGGTAAGAGAAAAGTAAGATGCTGAGAGAGCAACACGGCGGAAAGAACTAGACAGAACCAGCCTGCTTCAGGGGGTTGCTGGTGTCAGGAAAGGTAATAAAGGTTTCTTTTTTTTATTTTGGTAACTAAATATGTCGCTCTATTGATATATTTCCACTTTGTTATATAGAAACGTTTACATGTACACACGCTGGTCAGTGGGAAGTCGGTGGAATTGGGACCTTTATTATAATAAGTCGGTGGAACTCGCTGCCGCTGGCGCTCAACAAATATACTGCGAATGCAAGTAACAATAATTAATATAATGATAATTACAATAATGACAAGGATCATCATTATCGTCTGCACCATGCCTGGTAAACCTGGAGAAAAAACAAACAAAAACTAAAACCAAAAGAAGAAGAAGAAGAGCCAGGTGAACCCTCCGCCACAGCACCCCCTAACCCACAAACGTTGCTAAAAGAAACAAAACTAATGGTTAAAAACGTCGAAAATTCTCTCCGGCTCCCTCGAAGTCCCGAGTCCACATGCGTCAGGTCTCCGCCGTGTCCCGAAGTGAAGGAGGGGGGGGGGGGGGGGGGAGGGGCAGAGGGGTTGGGTGGTGCAGAGAGGGTGGAGGGCTGCGATTGGCTGAGCGCTCAGTGAGCCTCTGTGGGTCGGGGGTCCGCCGTCAGCGTGCATCACCGCCTGGTGGAGCACGTTTATTTTTTTTAGGTTGGATCCAGGTTTTTTTTTTTTTGTGTTTCTGCCTCCGTGGCCCCATGTCTGCAGGTCCGCCTCTCAGAGTACGTTTCACTTCGAGAGCCGCTCCCTCGGCCATCAGGAGGACGCAAACACAGCCGCCTCTGAAGGCTGAGGGGGGTGGTGGGGGGTGGTGGGTGGGAGAGGCCCGGGGCGACGGCGTCTATTAATCACGACGATGGAGGTGGCGTCTGCTTGTTTCAGGTGTGTGTGGCGTGATCTGTGAAGGTCCACCCAGAAACGAGTCCTGGTCCTCCGCTGCACTGACGGCGATGGGGAGCGAGACGGTTTAGTCTCCATGTGGAGCGGACATGCGTCTCCACAGCTCCGGTGGAGGAGGAGGACGTTCTGGATGAGCCTTCAGAGTGTGTGTGTGTGTGTCTATGTGTGTGTGTGTGTGTGTGTGTGTGTGTGTGTGTGTGTGTGTGTGTGTGTGTGTGTGCGCGCGCACGTGGCTAGTGCAGGTAATCGTCCACAGAGGCGAAGGCGCAGGAGCCGATGCCAGTTCGTGCCATGATGGCGAGGCACTGGGCGGCCTGACCCACGGCCTGGGCCAGGGGGGGCTGCTTGGGGAGGTTGTGAGTCTCTGCAGAGAAAAGCAAAAAAGAAACAACAAGACGACAACGTCAGAGCAGACAGGGCTGCACAATTAATCGCATTTGCAATATAAATCACAATTTTAAAAAACGCAATTTCCAAATGGCAGAAGTCTGTAATTTTTGGCTATGTAACAATTAATGGTCCTTCTGGTGTCGGTAATTATGTTTAAAGTGGGTTTGCTCCACATGGAAGGGAAGACAGTCGCAGCAGTGAGATAATCTAGTGTTATTACTTGTTTTAAAGTTTATATAATCAAACTGTTTTACCAGAAACCTTCAGGAATCTAACCATAGCATTAAGTTCTGGTCAACCAGTTTAATACATAGACTTGGTTGTTTGTTGCACTTTATGTTCAACAAGGATTGATGTCCAACTCAATAAAAGCTGTTCTCTTGAATAATATTCTGATTAATAGAAACATTAAAAGTTGTTGTTCACAAACATCTTTATCTAGAGGCCATTTTTGTTGCTTGTTTTTTAATTCAGAGAAAAGTAAGAATCAAATTGAAATACATCGTAGTCAGAACGCAACCATTTCTGCTCCAAGTTCAGACGCAGCGGCTCTTTTAGCTCCTGATCTGCACAGCGATGAAACATTGATTTGTTGTTTGTATACGTTTAAAAACATGATAAATTAAACTGAAGAAAAAAAAAAGAACCGCATTAAATCACAATATTAAAGATTAAAAAAAAATATGCAATTAGATTACTTTCCAAAATGGTTCAGCCCTAGTTCTAATATCACATTTACGCCTGATGTGATTATAGATTATATTATTATAGATTATAGAGACACGTTTGCCACACGTTAAAAACAGGACAGAGGAGTTTCTGCACCACCAAAAAACACGAGTTGAGTCTGAACTCCCGTCGCTCAAAAAGTGTTTCTCTGCTCTAACGCTGCCGGCCCACATTTAAAAAAAAAAAAAAAAGGGTTTTATGCCTTTATTAAACTATTCACAACCCACAGTTCTGGCCTTTATGGAGGAGAAGCAAGAATAACGCCATCACTGCTAGACAGGATTAAGAGGTTTTCAACCAGACTGAAATAAAACCCGTTAGCGGCTGGAAAGGACTTGAGACGAGGTGCACTTTCCATCGAGACAACAGCCGTAATCAGTCAGAGCGACAGAGGAATGGTTCTCAACTCTGGTACTAGAGCTGGGCGGAGAATCCATTAAATCGATTCAGTCGAATTTACAAATTAAATTTTCTTACATTTTCCTTAACATATGTTCAGTATCACATGCTATTCTCTTCTGGAAAATGTATTTTTCTGTAGTTGCACTTTGGATTCAGGTCAACTTGCAGACGAAATGCTTGGAATAAAAAGTTCTTAAAATAATTCCTGTAATTTCGTTTTGTGAAATGAAAAGGAGGGCAAAAAGAATTGGGTTTGGAATAATAAAATGAGAGATTTGATGCATGTTTTACCCATTAACAGGTGAATTATTGTCCTTTTGCTAAGCCTGGATTGTAGCAAAATGTATAAAAATTAACGGGTGTGAACCTGTCTGTAAGGGAGGAAGTGAACGCAGGTCTGAGTTTAGCAGCTTCTCCACGTTGGAACCTGCATCTCATCGGCTTTAGATTATTTGTGAAGAAGAGGCCGACAGAGAGAGCAGATCGCTGCAAACGGTGGACAGAACGATGAGCGGACACTGGGCTCCGGCAGAGCAGACCTACCTAATATTGCACTGTTGAGCGTGGAGCAGACGGGCTCTCTTTGAACGGCGTCCAGCTGGTAGCCCACGGGGCTGCTCCAGGGGTCAGAGTAGGCCAGCAGGCTGAAGGCGTCCTGCAGCGAGACACAACAAGCTCATCACACTGCAGAGGAGAACGTCGCCTCAGCAGCGGCGCTCCGACTACTGGCTGCGTCTATTAGAGCTGAAGAGTTTCAGGAAAACGGCACATGCTGACGCTGAGCATTGAAACATCTGCTCAACATCGAAATTATTTACTTTCTTTGATTGCACTTTGGTTGCATTGTTCAAAAGGCAATCTAGTCATTGTTGCCCCTGGTCACCCCCCCGGAAACGTTTAATCTTACGTGTAACCCTGTAACTCCAAATGTATCATTTAAGATACAAATATTTCATAGACTTCTTCCTATTCAACAAAGTCAGTGTTTTTTTTTTCTGAACATACAAATGAATATATTTTATAAAACAGCCCATAGAAAAATCCAGAAGACATGAGGAAAAAGTATTTTCTGGTCCAATGTATCAATTACGATACAAAGAAAACGTTGAAAAGTCTGACGTTTTATTTTTTTTAAATTGACCAAAAATACTTTATCGTTTTAAAATGTGGAGTTTCTTCACGTTTACCTGCTGGTGAAGATTCTCAGTCCTCCAGGTCATTTAAAAAAAAAGTTAAAAAACAAAAACAACTGGACTTTTTGGTTTCGCTTCCCATCCAGAAAGCTTCTTTAATTCAAACGTCTGAAGTAGTAGAATTAAATTGGTTTGATTCACAGGCCAATAATGACCTTAACGACTCCCCATTACTAAGGGGTGGACCTGTTTCGGTTTAATCTGCATGTAATCTAAGCCATAACAAGGCCTTGTTGGACAATAATATAAAGCTCGGTTCTCCACATTACTCCAGACATTTGAATTGAGAAAGCTTTCTGGATAGGAAGCGAAACGTCTTCAAACTTCAAACAAAAATCCAGCCTTATTTATTTTTTTATTTTTTTTTGAATTCACGTTAACCTGCATCAGGCTATAAAGGTGAAACCAAACCATTGGTCACGTTGACGTTATATTAACAAAATGCTGACATTTACTCCGTTACCTTCAACATCTTCTTGTTGGCCGAGTTCTTGCCGCACTCGCGGCGGAGATGTTCGCTCATGCTCTGGAGCTCCCTGCCGAAGTGGATCATCCTCTCGATGGCCGCCTGGCTCCCGCCGCACAGCTGCCTCTTGGACTGAGCCGACTCCACCTCTGCAGAGCCGCGGTCGGCCCGCCATGCAAGAGACGCAGGTTTTAAGCGTTAGCTCAACGATTCTGTGCATTTTTATTTTGTTTTTTTTAAAAGCCCAGCCTTAGAAAACAGCTGGATGTCCAACAGGAGATGAACCAAACGGTTTCTGCTCCGTTAGCGTGTGTCGCGTAGCTTACAAGCGGCTCGTCGCTACATTGTGACGCTGGAAAAGGAGCTGCTAACGTAGAAAGCCTGGTTAATCAGGGCTAAAACACACACAACAGAAACCAGGAGACAAACATTATGTTATGTCCGCCGGCTCTACCCACCCATCACGGCGTCACAGTCGTCGGGCTCCGTGGCGTGTTTGGAGGTGCCGTTCAGGAAACCATTGGAGGAGGACTCGGTGACTCCGTTGGTGAAGTGGTCGACCTCCATGTCCACGTCGTTACTGAGGGAAAACAGCAGGAGCACCGTGAGAGAGGAGAAAATGCTCCCAGGATGCATTTCTGCCACAACCTTCCTGATTTGATGCACGATTCTGACAAAAACATTATTACAATTACCATTTATTTCAACTATAATTGAGATTTAATTTAGCCTTTTCTCTGCATTAACCTCAGACAACAATAAAGATGTTTGTAAACCAGGACTATTTAAAACAAATTTAACTGTTTTGATTAATTACAATGTTATTATTCAAGACAATCACTTAATAGAGTTGGACATCAATCCTTGTTGAACATAAAGTGCAACAAACAAGTAAAACAATAATTAAAATTAGATTATCTCACTGCTTTAACTCTCTTCCATGTGGAGCAAACCCACTTTAAACATATTACTGACACCTAAAGGACGCGTCTGATCCATTAATTGTTACGTAGCCAAACATTACAGACCTCTGCGATTAGGAAAATGTATTTTTTTTATTGCGATTATATTGCAAATGCGATTAATTGTCCAGGCCCAATTTGAGGCTGTGAAACTTTTCTCTGAGAATAACCGCTCTCGTCTGGCGCAGAATAAATGGTTTTCCATCAGATTATTCCAATAGTTTAAAACCTGAGATTCTAGTTGTTTGGAACATAGACTAACGGATCATCTCCCTCCCCCACCTGTTGCTGCACGCAGACATGGAGTTGGACAAGTAATGGCTACAACATAACCACTTTAGCTATGAGAACAACTAATTTAGCAGATTGTACCGAACATTTTACACGGTCGCTGAGCTCCAAGCAGCGTCTGTCCTGCTGCAGGTTAGCTACCGGCTACCATCAGTGTTGCTCTGTGCAGCACAGAAAGTCCAACATGGGAACCATTCTGCATTATTAGCATGATTACTTGTAAAATAGAAAATATATTGTGTTTGCTTAAATCCGCGCTTCAAAATGTGTGTCAAATAAAAGCAACACGTTAAATCAAAGCCATCAAACTATTAACGTGGGTAGATGTCGCATTTCTTCACATTTTTGGCAGGATATTACATTTAAGGGGTCATGGATACAAACTCAGCTAAAATGTGAGTTTTTCTCTAATACTGTGCAGCTATAAAATATATATAAAAAAATAAAATAAAAAAATAAAGTGTTTATTCTAAATCTTTGTTACGAAACTGAAGAGTTTTAACTCAAAGCCGTCAGACTGAGAATCTCACTCTGTTTCCTCGTCTAAATGCTCTCAACATCCTTCATGAAAATAGAGTTTTTGAACAATTTAAACAGTAAACTAAACCATTACATCTAGTAAATTTAATATATTAGAGTAAAATTCTCTCAAAAAAGGCAAAAATTGGATGATTAAAAACAAGAAAAAGGAAAATCCTTGGAGTGAAGGAGAGAAAACATCTTTGAGGATTAAATATAAAAACCAGGAGCCGGTTCCTGCTGCAGATCTCCCACGGTCCTCCTGGACGGGTCAGAGGTCAGAGGTCAGTACCTGGTGATGAGCTGCTGGCTGCGGCTCCCGTTCAGGCTGACGTCGGCGCCGGCCATGGGGGGGCAGGGCTTGTGACTGTGAGGGGAGGAGCTGTGGCTCTTACTGGAGGTCACGCCGTTACAGCAGTTGCTGTCAAACCCTGCAGCAGAGCGAAGGGAGAGAAGCTCAGTCTGAAGGTTTGATTTCTGCCGTCGCTGCCCAGATTTACAGGAGAATCCCCCCCTAAACCACCTGTACCTGTGAGGTAGGGCTGGGAGCTGCTGGCTTTGTGGCTGGGGCTGCTGAAGGGCCGGGGGGAGCCGGGGTAGCTGTCCTGAGACTTGGGGCTGCGTCCTCCAAGGCACCGCACCTCGCTGTCTGTGCCGTTCACCATCTCTATGAACTGCCTCACCCTGGACAACCAGAGGAGGAAGCAGAAACGACGAATAAGGGAGACGAACCACTGAGCTATATAATATTCTGGAGTGCTAATCACCGTCTGCTTGAACGAGTCCCTTTGAAGCCACCAGCCGCCATATTGGTACTCCCTATTTCCCCCCAGTAACTAGGGAATATGTGCGCTACAGCATCAAATAACGAGGATTTTCTCATTTTCTATTTTCCCAATTTTTAAAATGTCAAATGCCATATACTTTTATGTTATATATATATATATATATATATATATATATATATATATATATATATATATAAGGGCTGGGCAAGTTAACGCGTTAATTTCGCGTTAATTCATTAGACTATTAACGGCGATATTTATTTTATCGCGCATTAACGCATGTTGCTCACATGCTTTCAGTCAGTGTCAGTCAGCAGGCGCGCTGACTGCAGCGCGCTGTCACGGAAGCACTCTCCCCCTCCCCTCTCCTACATGGCTCAGCGGCGTCAGCCAATCAGCACGCAGGCTCAGCCTGGCCCGCCCACTCAGCTCTCACACAAACTTAGCAAAGAAACAGCTGAGAGAGACCGCAGCAGCGAAAAAACATGAACAGAGGAAGTAGCACCGTTTGGCTTTATTTTAATACCGTAAATGAAATCAAGCTGTATGTTTTGTAAAAAGCCGGTTCATTTCAGTGGAAACACAACAAATTTATCTAAGCACGTGAAAAAACATGAAAACGTTGAGCCACAGAAACGGAGAGAGGAGAGGAAACTTCTCTCATTGCCCCGACAGACGTCTCTGACTGAGGCGTTTCAGTCCTCCAGGGAACATCCAGGTAGATCAGTGGATGGATGGATGGATGGATGGATGGATGGATGGATGGATGGATGGATGTTACTGGAGCCCACACATAACATGTAATTAAGACCTTGAAAGAACCCAGTACATATATTAAAAAGTGTTATTTAAGATAAGATAACATTAGCTAATCCTTTTTTTATCCCACGACGGGGAAATTTATAGGATTAAAGCAACAGGCAGGTGCACACAACACAGACAAAATTACATAAGGATTGAAATATATAAGAGGTGGATTAGCGAAAAAACACTGAACATTATTATTATTATTATTATTTAATTGTAATAATAAAATAAAAACCACAAAACCCAAAAGGTCAACAGTTTCATGATACATCAAGCTTAGGGACTGGCTAATATACAGCAGGTCAAAAAAGGCCATATTTTGGCTGCAGTGCTTGCTGTTCTCTTATGAAGAAAAGATCAACTAGTGCACTAAATTCAATAGATGGGTTGAAAATATCCAGTATAAAATAAGTGCTACAAATGTTACAACACTTTTGTTCATATGGCAGCAGGACATTAAAATAAAAGTGCTCTTTACACTACTTTTGAATTCATTCTTGGAGTTTGTAAATACAATGCGATTAATCGCGATTAAATATTTTAATCGTTGCCCACCCTAATATATATATATATATATATATATATATATATATATATATATATATATATATATATATATATATATATATATATATATATATATATATATATATATATATATATATATATATATATATATATATAACATGTAAAACATTTCAGCACCTAATTTCCTAGTAGTTGATAGTGTTAGTACATCCACTGACTGCAGAATTACCTGTGAAACGTTTTCACACAGCCAGAAAACTGCTTGTTGTTGCAACCAAATCCTATGGGATTCTGTGAGAGTAGGGAGTAGCAAGATGGCGGCCAGTGACTTCAGTTTTTCGGCAAAATCAGCACTCCAGTGTATTATATAGCTCAGTGAGACGAAAACATTTACTGAAGAAATCAGCAGCGTAACGTCCGTAGAGATCTACAATCCCAGCGGCGCAAAGACAGGAGTCAAATATCAGCTTTCTCAATAGGATGAAACATGTACTTCCAGCTAAAGCATGGCAGCCATTTTAAACTCTTTTACTAAAGACTGTGGGACTGTGTCGAGTCTTACTTGAGCATGAAGAGGAGGTCTGGGTTCCTTTCAAGCAGGCTGGGGTAGAGCTGCTGGGTGGTCTCGATGGCTTCGCCCATTCTGCCCGACAACACCAGCTTCTGGATCTCTGCAAAGCCAACAGAACCCAGCTCTCAGTCGACGTGGAGTTAAGACCGTTCCCTTCGATTCAGACCCAGATTCCTCCAGACGTTTAAAACCCAGCCGCTAGCAGCCTCCACCGGCTAGTGGAGGCTGCTAATAATAACATTCTTATTATTCCTGGTGTTCTCAGAGAGGAGGGCGTCGTCATGTGGGTTAGCTAATTAAAAGGAACAATGCGATACTCACTCTGTCTGTTTTTGATGGAGGCCAGTTCCTCGTGCACGGCCTGGTCAGTGGACTTAGCGAAGGCTTCGGCTGTGGCGCAGTAGCTGTGGTGGACCAGGTACGAGGCCACCATCCTGCAGAGACACAGCACCAAACACTGCGGTTAGAGACAGATACCCTCATCCAACTTCACCTGACCAGTCTCAAATGTTGACCTTCTGCATATATGCGTCTTGTGTTATTTGTGCTTCTTGTGCAATGAGGGTTTTTTTTTTTTGTCGGATGCTTCACTCTTTATTGGTGAGAGCATAAATTGTCAAGCATCTGTCTTTTTTTTTCTCCCTCCACTTCCCCCATGTTGTTGTAATCTTCCTTCAACAGATCAAAGGGCAGCGCCTTGTGGACACAGTAGTGTCCTTGGCAGCACGGCCTCGGTGAACCGTCTCCCCCCTGAAATGTTTGTGATGTTTATGTTATGCTGATGGTACTGAAACAGCAATTTCCCTCTGGGATTATTAAAATATATCTGATTCTGAACTCCTGCTCGTCTGTAGCAGTCTGTCTGCCTTTAGTACGTTTCAGTGTCGATGCGATCGGCTAATTTTGTGGAGCAGACCGACAGCCAACCGCAGAGCGAGAGAAAAACTAAATATTAATGCTCCACTGGTTTGCTGAGGGACAATTAATCTGTGGTGTATGTATGTTTTCACACCTAAAGGCGTTTAGTCTGTAAAGCCTGGTTCACACGGCAGCATTTTAAAAACAGATTTTCAAAGCCAGAGAGACGCGTATTGATAAAGAAATCCTAGATAAAACAGGTTAGCTCGTACGGTGTGTGGTGTCCACTCAACACACCAACAGATTTCACTTAAGATGATTCAGATATCAGACGGGAGATCTAACGAATCCTCTCAAGATCAAACGTAAGTTTAAAGTGTAATGCCGATAGTCTGTGGACTAATTCTAACAGAGAAAAAGAAAAAGAAAAGTCGTTGGTTAAAGAAGCGGAGGCAACGCGAGCCGGGCGCTCTACGTTTGTTGCACGGTGAAATGAAGGCGAGTGGGAAGGTTTTCCTCACACACCACACACACGCACTGCAAAAAGGGAGCTAAAAGTAAGTGAAATTTTCTTGAAATCAGTGTATTTGTCATTGATTTGAGGAGCTAAATGAGACCATTTGTCAATGGAATAAGATTTTTCCACTTAAAATAGGAACAGTTTATCTCCATCATCTTATTTCCAGTGCAGGGTATCTAATTATCTTATTTTAGGGGTAAAAATACTCATTCCATTGGCAAATAATCTTATTTAGCTCCTCAAATCAAGGAAAAATACACTAATTTCCAGAAAATTTCACTTACTTTTAGTTCCTTTTTTGCAGTGCGGTAGGATATCAGGCACAATCCAACATAGGAGCAAAAATCGGGCAAGAAATCTTGCTGTGAACCAGCCTTAAGGCTTAAAAAGTAAAACCTCCAAGTCTATTATAATTTACTGTACAAAATCTATGAATCGTTTTTTTTCCTCCTTCTCATTTCACAAAAAATGAATGAAATTATTTTTAAAAACCTGCATCTAAGAGTTGACTTGAATTCAAAGTGCGACTAAATACAAGCTGTGAAACGTGCTTGTAGAACAAGATGGCCGCCCTGCAGTTGTAAACACTTAAAAGTTTAACTGAATATTAGCTGCTAAAGAGCTAAGAACAAGCTTCATTTCACTTGTGTAACTTCAAAGTAACTAAAGTAAATGAGTAAATTAAAGTGCCTCGCATAATGGTTAAAAAAAGATCCTCTTTACAATATTTTAACAATATATATTCCCTAAACATCTATTCAGCATTGCATCCTATTCTCTTCATGGAAGCCCAGTGAGTGCATTGGCCAAATAAAATCCCTATTTTCCAAAAATTAAATCCTACAAAATAGTAAATTTTAATTAATCGATGAAGTTGATTTCTCGCCCAGCCCTGTTGGTCCGTTTAAAGTAAACTGAGGCCAGTTTGTGTCGCCTGTGTCTTCGATCTGCAGCGGCTCTAAAACGCCATAAATACGAGCCGACCTTCATTAACACAGCTACCATGTGAACGCTACGAGCTTGAGCCAAACGCCTTCCTGTAGACAGGTTTGTGTTGCATTGTGGGTAGAGTGGGCAAACTAACAAAGTCCTGCGCAACCTTCATGATCATTCGGTGAATTGCTCCAACAATTCAACCTAAAATGGTACCGAAAAAACAAACTAGTGATCTGACAAGTTCTGCGTGTTTTCTACTCGCTCAGAGCGGAGCATCTGCTTCCTGCGCTGATGTCTGACCAATGGACTGAACCTCCTCACGTCGTTTGGAGTTATATCTGTGTGAAAAGAAACCAAACCACCCAAAAAAATAAAAAAGGTACAAGTTAAACTCATCAACTGGGTAAAAGTAAAAAAGACATCTGGGTGTAAAAACGCCCAAACCAAACAGTTCAGGGTTTCCCCAGCGTAATATAAGCCCCCCAGACTAAGCGTCGTTAGCTTATATGAAATGCCTCCATGTTTGAGAGCAACATTAAAGTTAAAGCTAACGCGCAAGCAGCTATTAGCTCGACGCACGCTACGTTAACGCTCCTCTTGCCATCCACCATGACACCTACGGTCAGGATTACCCCGTTTTTCTGGGGGAAACCCCACAGTTTATTCCTGCAGCCCTGATGTTAAACTCAGAGGACTAAAGCTCAAAAACAGAGATTCTGACAGACGAGTACAAATAGTAGAAAGCGCAACTACAAGCTACCAAAACAAATATAGTCTACACACTGATTTATACTCTGAACGTGTGGAAATAAGCTTTAAAGTACTTCTTGATTTTGAGATCATACAAGTTGCTAAATGTTAGAAAGTTCACATTATTATGACCTGAGGAAAAAAAAAATAAAAAATTTGATGAAAAAGTGGATTTTTAAGGCTTTTTAGCTCAAGGCTCATAAAAAAAAATGTTGCATGACCGATGACGTAATATGTGGGTAGGCGTTGATCTGTTGACATGGTAACAAGATACTTCCTGGTTGCAAACTCGCTTTCTAAAAAAGACAAATAGACGTATTAAACATGGCTAAAAAGTGTGTGGCTTATGGTTGGTCAAATACCAACAAGGATAATGTCTCTTTACACACATTTACGAACCCAAAAAGTCACGGTGTTGTGCGAAATTCAGTTCCCCTGTGAAAATCTGTTCCCCTCTGTGTCGGGAGCTGCAGCCAGAGAGGCGGGGTTTCACGGCGCTGCTGATCGGTTTCTCGGTAAAACAACTCATATAATCATGTGAAGATTGTAACATTCAGTTTAATCGGCAGCTGTTGTTTACAAAATTGTAGAATAAAAATAAATAAACGCTGTCTTCAGGCAGCTCATCGTGCAGTGAAGCGGAGAAATCTCGCCGTCATCACAGCAGCCTGCTGAGAAGCGACATGCTCTCTACCTCTCAGCACGGCACTGCTCACGTCTGGATTATTAAGTAAAATTCCGGGAACACATAATGCTGAAATGAATGCTATGGTTTGTGCTAAATGTACATCTTTTTTTATGTGCTGTTTTGGCGGATTTCAGCCGTCATAAACGATGCCAGGCAATCGAGCTTCAACGAGTTGTTTCCGTGTTTACATCCACACGGTCAGCCATGACTGCGATTATGAGCACCAATTCCAATTATACATTAGCAAACCATTCAGTTTATTCTCCTAAAATGTTTTTCTCAGACTTACCCGTCTTTCGTGTTAAAATCATCACTTTGTGAACCGCCATCTGAACTTCTCGTGGTGTACTTCATTGAACTCTCTGTAGCGTAGCCTGGGCAACGCCTACAAACTACGTCATCGACCCAAAGTGTGGATTTTCAGCCTAGCGGACGCCGAGGGACTATTTTAAGTCCTTAAAAAAACTTTTAATGGCGCAATCACAATCTTAATGCTACATTTTTTTTAAAATATGGTCACTAATGCATGCATTTCAGAGTTGGTCGATCTCAGAATCAAGAAGTACTTTAACACAGCAACTCATGGCATTTATTCTAATATGTCGAGACCTGAATGCTGGCCAGTTAACAGGTTCCTCTACTTGTGTTTTTATGCTAACGTCGTCTTTGTAATGTTAAGTCGTGTGGCATGAAGGGGACTTTCTGAGAGCAGAAACCTGAGCGCCCTTTTCTATCAGTCAACAGGAAAGCTTTGAGCTCATAATAGCTGAGAAACAGACACGTTTTAAAAACAGGAAGCCGGGTTCGCAGACAAAGGAAAGCCTCCCAATCATTTGCTCTCACTTCCACGTTCTGTTGGGGGCTGAACCTAAAAGGAATCATTTTAATAATTACGTTTCTTCACAGAATCGTACCCTAAACACTGCAAAAACAGAATTAAAAACAAGTAAAATTTTCTTAAAATAAGTGTATTTGTCCTTGATTTGAGCAGGTAAATAAGACTATTTGCCAATAGAATACGATTTTTTCTCTAAAAATAGGAACAATTCATCTTAATCATCTTATTTCAAGTGCAGGATGTCTAATCATCTTATTTTAGGGGTAAAGATACTCATTCCATTGGCAGATAATCTTATTTACTGGCTCAAATCAAGGACAAATAGACTAACTTTAAGAACATTTTACTTGTTTTTAGATCCGTTTTTGCAGTGAAAAACCATGCAGTTTGCACAATGTTCTCAGTCCATTGGCAGCACCCAACCAGACGGGCACAGGGAGGTCTGCGATGAGCATCCTCAGAGACTCCGTCTGCTACAGCCGCTCCACCGCGCTTTCTAATCACCGCGCTAACGACAGCTTGAAAACTTCCTGTTTCCCACCCAGCCTGGAAGCCACGTCTCTGGATAAAGCCAGCGACCCACCCTGCAGCCACCCTCAACGGAAATCTGCACCAAATGGGAGATTTTATCCATTCAGGGTCAGTAATTATTGCAACAGAGGACTGATCTCATGGCGGCTCGGCTTGAAGGTCCGGCGTGTTGGACTTCGGAACTTTCTGAGGCCAGAAGTGCATCTGGACTGAATCCATATCATGCTAATGGAAATACACGTGTAATGTTAAACTACAGCGACTACATACAGGCAAAGGGAAAAGTTTGACTAGGAACTTGAAGCAGGAAACTCTGAGGCATCCAGAACAGAACAATTTGTTCCTAAACATCTTTGTTTACTTTAATTGTGTCCTCTGATTGGTCAACTTCAGCGGTCTAATGAGGCAAGGCCCAGTGTTTTCTGCCAAAAGCTGCACTTAGATGTGAAACGCCGAGAAAAAACAAAAACAAAAAAAAGTTTAGTATGAATCTATTCATCGTCTTTCAAGAGGAAGCCAAAAGCCTCTAGTCGTGCATTAATAACTGTCCCACGTTATTAACACAGCCGGGGGATGGAGCCATGTGGAAAGGTTTTGTTAAATTTGTTCACAAACATTTAAAACATTAAAACATCTGACGAGCCTCCAAGAAACAGAAAAAAAAGGTTTACTGTGTTTAAACTATTTGGCTTTACAACAGTGAAGGTGAGTCTGATGTTTTACTGTAGAATAACACTGCAAAAACAGAACTAAAAATAAGTCAAATTTTCTTGAAATTAGTGCATTTATCCTTTGTTTATAGCAGGTAAATAAGATGATCTGCCAATGGAGTGAGTATTTTCACCCCTAAAATAAGATAATTAGATATACTGCACTTGAAATAAGATGATAGAGATGAGTTGTTCCTATTTTAAGTGTAAAAACCTCATTGCATTGGCAGATCATTTTATTCACCTGCTGAAATCAAGGACAAATGCACTAATTTCAAGAAGACTTGACTTATTTTTAGTTTTGTTTTTGCAGTGAAAGTAAAGTGAAGAATGCCTTCAAGCTATCTGCATGTTTAAAATTACACTGAAATCTCTGTAACCATTCCTATAAACACATCATAATATTTAAAAAAGAAGAAGTTATCATGTGGAGCAAGACAGGAGGGACAAAGACACGAGCTCCTGGCCAGGCCGCTCGTCCTGCTAGTTTACGTCAGTCTTTGTGACTTAAAGCGGCGCTGCCACATTTATTCGGCTTTCTGACACTAAACCTCTGCCACTTTCTACTGCGCCGTAAGACAGAAAGACGAGGGACGACAAAGGTCTCGCCCCGAACCAGCTGCAAAATCCAGGAAAACATTACTAGGCTAGCTTAGCGACAAAGCGCTGAACAGACTTAAAAGTGCACAGCCACATTATTTGACTTTTTATTTATACGTCAGTAGTTCACTCTGGTTTTTATGAAAGATTATCTCGTCCTGCTGCCGCAAAACTTGTTATTTTGGCATTTTACGCTTCGTTTTTGCTTAGTTTGTTAAATAAGTAAATACAGCCGTTTGTGTTTATTTTTAATGACAGAGGAAGTATGTCACTGCACATCAGCAGAAGGGGATAAAACAAGGAAGCAGCTAACGGCTATTAGCATCTCCCAGCGAAACAATAAAGAAAGGTCCAAGGCCCAGAAAAAAATTTGCAAAAAATCTATGATTCCAAGAGGGAAAAGCCTGGAATGTCGCTGGGAATACAGTCTGAACATTGGTGTTCTTCATGGACGGGCGATAAAGATTTAACTCATTGGTAGGAAGATCCCCAGAGTGGACCGTCAAATACAAAATACCAAAAGGTGTAATTGGTGGTCGTCTTACAACGAGTCATGATGGTGTTACTAATATATTGATCTTCAACCCTGAAAAACATTTTATATGGAAAACGTACTCAGAAAAGAAAATCTGGACTTCACAGGGTTCATAAATGTCACATTGAGCTACTTTATCTTATTATTATAATCATGATCTATTTTAAAACCAAAGAGAAAAATCTCTGAGGTCTAAAGATTTAAAAAAAGAAACAAACCGGGCACCAGAACTAGTTCCCCAGCAGTTATTCCACAGTGGATGTGTATCTTAGAAGTTAAATCGGGAACAATTCAGCGTTGTAATCCTCTTACTTCTGGATCATGGACTGCCACTCGCCCTCCCGCTCTCCGATGGGGAATCTGTCAATCTGGGCCTGGATCTTCGTCCTCCATTCCCGCATGTAGTCCTCGATGTCGAAGACAAACGGGTGCTGGCCGAAGTTGGCGTCCACCACCTCCCCTGGTGTCTGCAGGCCCACGGTCGGGTACAGGTTTGGCTGCAGGGGACAGACGGCCAACAGGTTAGACAGAAGTACGGAGGAGGAAACAGTTTATTCTGGGGAAGACATCTAAACAGGAAATAATGAGAGAGAAAAAAAAACAACAAATAACCTTTAATCTACAGTTTAAACTATTTCTACAGCTGAAAAAAGCCTCTGATAGAGTCAGATAAACTTCAGACAGGAGCGTTCACAGTTAAAGCTTCTGTCTGATTAAATGTCTGTGAGGATAATTCACAACAGGCAGGTTGAGCCAACGCGTCTGAGCTGAGCGACTGTCCAGGTTCTTAGTTTCACCTTCAGACGTCGCTGGTTCAGCATCAGCTCAGAAAAAAGGTTAAACTGGCAGAGATGAGAGACGACGGTCAGGAGTGGTAAACAGTTTTAATAGGAGGAAACCCGTTTAGCTGTACGTTTCCTCTCAGGAAACTCTGAGGAGACTAGAACCGTGACTCAAAGTTTTTGTTGTTTAAAGGGCAGAACTCCCCCCCCCCCCACTGAATACTGTAAAATACTGTTTAACTAATTAAGGTTTGGTTTAGATCAGGGGTGTCCAAACTTTGACACGTGGGTCAAAACTGTCAAGTCAAAATTCTCAAGCGCCAAAAAATTAATAACAGCAAAAAAAAAAATAAAAAAATAAAAATAAAAATTGTGAATTCGCTCTTTTACCTGCTGTACAATTGTTTTTTTTCTTATTTTTAATAAATTAATCAGATTTTCTGTAGGAGAGAAATGTGTAAATCATTGTAGATCCAGAAATTTAAATTGGGCCATTAAAAGATGGTCACCAAGTTTGCTAATTATCTTGGGCAGACCCTGGGTCTTTAGTCTCTACCTTTAAAACCAGAATAAAATCACTAATTTTTAATTTAACAGGTAGGAATAAAATTAGAGTTGATTAGAATTAGGAGAACAGGAACAGACAAATAATGTTTTATCCCCGAACGTTTCAGATGGAAATGGAACAAGAATGCTTCCTGAAGTGGGAACACGGAGAGGGTCACCAGGAAGCTCAGTGTCCAACATGGCCGCCATGCAGAAGAGCTGCAGGGATAAACTGTTAATTGTTCCTCATCAAACCGGCTGCTGTGGACGGGAACCTTTAAAACCGACATAAATACGTTGCCATCAGCTCACGTTGCTAACAGTAGCTAGCAACTCAGTCCTCGTGTGCAACCAGGACATGATCAACCCGGCCGTGACGCCATTCCCACATGTAAGCGCCGCCGCTCGACACAAATCTAAGGCGGCGTAAGTATAGCGAATAATAAAGCCCCTGAAGAGCAGCGGCACAAAGCGGGATGTGTCTCCGCCGGCCTCGTCTCCGTCACGGATCAGTTGCCACAAAGGTCAGCTGTGACGAGGTGACGCACTTCGCTGCTCGGCTCTGGAGGAACATGAATGTGAGGCTCTGAGCCAAAGTCCGTGGAGCTGCTCCACAGATCGCTGCCGGGGCCGAGGCTCCATTCGCTTTCCTTCTTTTCTGAGGAAACGGACCGTTTCATTTTAACCCCAGTATGCAGAAGGTGGAGGAAAAAAAAAAAAAAAACAACCTTCTCACTCTCAGCTCGGTTAATGAACGCCAAAGGGACTAACAACTGGTCAATGTAGGAGTTTTTCACAATAACAAAGCAGGGGGCGGAGCAAAAGAGACACAATAAATAGATATTTTGTTCCACTTCCAGTTTTAGGACAAAAACGGCTACTAATTCCCAACAGGGTGGTCTCTAATGGTCTCTTTTCAAACACAGCTAATAAAGTCCCATAATAACCCTCTGGGGTCTGTTATATTTGTTTATGCGTTTCTTTTTTTTAAGCCCCAGCCTCAAGTATCTGCGCAGTTTAGGAAGTTTTTGGGGATTTCCTCTCGTCTCCAGACTTTTTCAGTCATGAAACCGAGTCGTTTCCCACCCGCTTGTCAATTTGGGGGGTGTTTAAAAGTAATATTTATATAAATTATTGTAGGGAAATGTGTTTATGACGCTAATCTGCAGTAGGGTCACTTGGGAGACGTTGTGGTTTGATCACGGCTCATAAATTGTCATTTCAAACAAACCAGCCGACCCCCAAACAGAAATTGGAGCCAAAACAAAAACGTGGAATATCACTGAAAATGTAACATTAAATTATAAAGACTCAAACGTTTATCTCCATAATTCACCACAAATTACACCAATATGCAACGATTCGTTTACTGTGATGAAGGCAACAGTCGAGGTTCTCCAGGTTAGCAGAGCTGCTCTGATGATACATCTTGTGATCAGGCTGTGGTTGAAGAGGTTTTAACGCCTTTATGTCATTTGTTGAGCCAGAAGAACAATAAATAAATAAATAAATTGACAGACACAAACTGCTGCTGTAGTAAAGGTCCAGTTCCAAACTGTTTAACTTCATTTGATTATCTCCTAAAACCCAAAATCCTTTAGATTTACAAAAAAACTTTTTGGTAAAAACAAAATAAACCTAGATAATTTGATGCTTATAACCATTATAACCACCTGTGGATCACATATAAAAACATAAATAGACAAACCAGGACTGGGCTGGTTTATGCTGAACAGAGATTTAGTAAAATAATATATTAAATAGTTATTCAGCATTAAGTAATAAAACAATGAGCAGGATTAAGGTTTAGTGAAGGGAAACGGCTGTTATGCAAAAGGGAAGCTTGCAGATTTCAACTTATTTTGAAGAAATAATTTAAGAACCAAAGAGATCAGATAACTCAGATAAAAAAAATGAAAGGGATTCATAATACATTTAGAAGGTTCTCTGCAGTCTGATCTAACAAGCAGCTGAACGTTTCCACGGGTAAATAATTAGGCCAGCCGTAACGCGTGAGAACGGCCCAATAAACCGAGAAGAAAAGAAAAAATAAAGTTAAACCAACTAGAAGTTTGACGGCAGAGAAAAAATAAAAACACATTCCAACAGAAGCAGATACTTACTGGTAGGTCTGTGAAGGCAATACCTGCAAAGACAAAAACAAAGAGGTTACGTTTTTTTATTATCAGGGACCGTGGCGCTCTGTGTTTTACGCGGCATGTGATCTTCATCTCTGCTGCAGCTTAATTTGATCAAAGCCAGGCCGACCGTTTACGTTATCGAGCTGGACCAGTCGGATCTGGTCGGCACGGCTCGACTTGGTGGGGGGGAAAACGCAGCTGGAGTCTGCTTCTCTGCAGAGAAACAGCCCCAGTAATCCAGGAGGATCTGAGCCGTGTTTGCTTTAAGGTTTTATCGTTCCTGACGGCAGATATGAACCGAAGGCCGATTCAGAAAAACACGCTGGACAAAAAAAAAAACTCAACCTTCAGCAGCTTTAAATGTCGTCAGCAGCAGATTAGAAGAACCACAGAACCAGCCGCTGCAACTGATTGGACCAAATCCACTGAAATGTGCAGCAGAGCCACTGCATGGCGGGCCAGGCTCCTTCCTAGCGGCTGCCGCATCGTCACGCCTCTACCCCAATTCTCTGCACATACGTGGCGTTAAATAGCGGAGAAAATCTCAGAGATCCTGCTGATTAGATCTAAAACCCGTTACCAAACGTGACCGGGCTGGATCACCTGAAGTTCTGGGCCCAACAGAGCGTCCGGCACCAGATGTACGCGACTAAAACGCGTCACCAGGCCACGCAGGATCGTCTCATGTTGCAGCAAAAAAAAATAAAAAAATAAAAACCCGGGTCCAAAATAATTTTATTGTTCCAGAAAAGAGGAACTTGGATCATGTTGCAGGATTATAGTTTAGCCTAGGGCTGGATGATAATTCAATAACAATATACATCAATGATAGAAGAAAAAAAAAGGTCAAGAAAAAGTTCAATAGAATAACAGTTCTCCTTCCTTATGCATTCTAGCCATGTAGGTTAATATTACTGTCATTACATCCTCCCAACCAATCACAACGCAGACCCAGGAACGCTCCGCACACTTCCAAGAGTACAAAGAGCACGCTTTCCATTTCTTAAAAACTTGCAGTTTTGGTAAAAAGTTGGTTGAATAATTCCTTCCCATTAATGGGGAGTTTTCCTCTCCACTGTCGCTTCATGCTTGCTCAGTATGAGGGATTGCAGCAAAGCCATGTACAATGCAGACGACTCTCCCTGTGGCTCTACGGTTCCCCAGGAGTGAATGCTGCTTGTCGGGACTTTGATGCAATCAACTGGTTTCCTTATATAGGACATTTTTGACCAATCTGTATAATCTGACCCAATCTGTATAATATGATTGAACTTGACTTTGTAAAGTGCCTTGAGATGACATGTTTCATGATTTGGCGCTATATAAATAAAATAGAATTGAATTGAATTGAATAAATGGTTGAGTTTGACTTCAGTGTTTGTGTGTCTGTATCTAAAAATAAGTCACTAAACAACAGCCTAAAATGGCCAGAGCTACACTTAAAATATATGTTTAGAATTTGTTGATAATTATCGATATTGATCAATAATCGTCCAGCCCTAGTTTAGCTGTCTACTCCACGTTCTGGCGGCCAGCCGCGGTGCGAGCGCGCCTCACCTAGGCTGTGGCCGTTCTTTGTGTAGAAGCAGGTGTTGTTGATGAGGTTGACGCAGCAGCCAATCACGTCGCCCGTCGTGAAGGTGGGCCCGTAGGGCTGGCCGGTGCCAGACGAGCAGAAGGAGTGGCCGTCGTCCCCGTGGTAGCCGTACGAGTGCTTGTCCCAACCTGCAGGAGGAGAGACGGGGAGACCAGAGCTGAGCGTTGATAGAACGGCGGAGAGGTCTCCAGGCACGGCAGGTAGTAGAGAGAAGCTCAGAGACGCCGACAGGAGGCAGAAAACAGCTGGTTTTATAAACCGGAGAAGAAAATCAGCCGTAAAAAGCAGCAATAACACACAGGAAGCCTTAAAAACAATCCTTCATGGCCACTAACACCTGACAGCACCAGAACCAACCTGCCTAATTATCAGAGAACAGCCAAGACCTGCTGGGAGGCGGCGAGGCTTCGGCCGAGGAGTCCAAACGGCCTCTGCTCATTAAACTTTGAGACGGACAAAGAGACACGGAGGCGTCTGCAGCTCGGCTGAAGGACCCGTCCAGACGCTCATACTGAGGAAACCTGGCATGTTTTAATCAGAACAGGAATGCAGCACATTCACCTTTCCTTTTTAAGGCTTAAAGTGCCTTAAAAACTGGTGAAAAGTTGTTGTTTTTTTGTTTTTTTTAAATAATCTGACCTCATCTTGATTATCCAAGCACTGAATCTCTCAGTTTATGCTAAAATAAATGTGACGGCTGCAGAATAAACTGCCCGGTATTTTTCAGTACGCTTTCAAAGGTGTGCCCAGTGCTTCCTGATGCTTATTTAGGAGCGATGAGCAGGTTCTGATGTCCTGGTTCTCCTGAAGAGGAGCTAAAGTTAAGCCGGGTGCATCGTCCTCTGCAGGAGGACGAGGACACGGCGTCTCTGGGCCCCAGGGCTGCTTTAACCTGCTGCTGCAGAGTCAATCCAGCCTTTCCACCAGCCTCCATCCATCTGTGCACTTCGCCCGGGGCCCCCTGTTATCTGTGGCCGACGGGACCGGCGCTCCTGGGCGGGGCCACTATTCAAACTAATGAAGAGCCGTCTGGGCTCCTGCTCAGCCTGATAACCTCCCAGAATGACGCTGATGCTGCGGCGCCATGAGGACGATCCATCCAGAGAAACACGCCGTGGAGCAAGTTTAATCTTCCACCACAGGCTTTAATGCCACCTAAAAAAAAAAAAAGTTAAACTAGGGATGCACCGACGTGAAAGCTTAGGCCGATATTAATAGTTGTTATGTCTAATAACCGATATACATCCACATTTACGTTTCTGTGATGGTCAAATTTTATATTCCAACTAGATTTTTGAACGTGGGTTATAGTCTAGACTTACACACGTCTTCTTTCGACACCGTGAAAAACGGCCACACCGCTGACATTAAATTTGTTTCATTTAAAAAAATATATAACAAAAAATTTAATTTGCCTGCGATGCATTACTGTCAGAGTCACATGATCCAAAAAACAAACAAACAAATAAAAACAAAGAAGCATGAGCAACCCCTGAAACACAGGCACAAAGGGCAACTAGACAGAAATAAACATGGATTCTTAATAATCGGCCCAGTTTTACTTATCGGACCGATAACAATATGTTAAAAAAGGTTCAACATCGGCCGATACCGATATGTTAAAGCCGATATATCGTGCATCTCTAAGTAAAACCTTTAGATTTGCTCTAATGAAAAACAGCCCTCCTGTTTGGGCCAATTAAACGCTTGTTTAAAGCTGGAAATAAAAAGAGGACCGCCAACAAACGGTGCATTTAGGGCCAGTGAAGCGTAGATCTTGTGTGACGTAACATCTGCTAATGACCACAGGGACGTTTTTGGCCTTTTTCTTGTGAACCTGGAAGCGTCCCGCCTCAGTCAGAACTCATCTGGAGGACATTTCCACGTCCGCCTTCCTGCGGCGGCGACGCGTCTCCATGAACGCCGTGTTCCCGCCTCGCCGTCCGAGAACATGCAGATGCAATCAGATAATTGAGGTTTCCTCTGACGGCCAGAGTCCCCCCCCCCCCCACACAAGCAGAAGAAACCCAAGAAAAGAAAGAAGAGGACTTACCGGGGAGTCTGTTCATGTTTACGCCCTGAGCTGAGAGGCCGATCCCCATGTACCTGAGGAGCAGACAGGTTACACAGCATCATTAGCACAGACAAGAGTTTTACGTCACTGCTGGTTTTAAACAAAAACAGTTTCAAACTAGATTCAAAGCCCTGCGTCTGCCTTTGCTTCAGCTCCAAATCCACCTGGAAGCCGCGGCGGCATCTTCTGCTCGTTGTCAGGCAGACAGTAGGGAAGGAGCTCAGCAGAGGGAGGCTGCAGCGACTCGTTTGCCTGGATTCTCCCAGAGCGCCACAGTCATTATCAGAGGCAAACAAAGCCTCTGGCTCAAGGTGAAAGCCAGAAACGATTTAAAAAAGGAAAACGCAGCTCAGATCTGAGAGTAACGCCGTCAGCTGCAGCAGATTTCATCTCAATTACAGATTAGCACGCCTTCTAATTATAAAGGACAGTTGTTTTTTTGTTTTTTTACTGTCACTGAACTCTTTAGGTTGGGTTCTGGTGCTCTGACAGCACCAGAGAAACAGGAACGATCGAGGCGCAACGATCGGCATTAATTGTCCTTTTCCTGATGGAAATGTAGCGTTTTTAACCGTTTAAGCCCTTTTTGATTCTTCTTCTATTGCTCTGACATCTGTAGACATAGGAAAATCTCCACCAAGCCTTTGAGCTGTAAACGGTCACTAGTGATTCATATCGGGTGCAGAAGTTGCTGCTATGCTATAGACACCGTCGCTGGAAAATAGTTTTATTGCTAAAAATGAACAACAATAATTACTGCAGTGGGATTTTAAATCTTCAGTCAGAAATAAAACGGACATTTCCAGAAAGCTGCCAATCAGACCGAGGATGGAATCTCCAACGGATAAAACGGCATCTTCACCCTTCCTGTTATCTGCTGGAGGCTCTGCTCTCTCTCCTTTACTCTTAGCTTCTATGATTTTACCTCAAAAAATCAGCCAAATGATACTAAAATGACCCAACTGTGTCGTCCTCCCTCAGGAGGAGCCATTAGGTTCGGTGCATTGAATGATTAAATAAAGATCAGATATTTTTCAGCCCCCGACTGGCCAATCAAAGCCCGACTTCAGTTTTCTATCGCATCACAAAAACGTATTAAATAATAACTTTGATAGTTAAAATTTCTAATGCGTGTAAATTTATGCAGATTTCTATATTTCTAAGCGGTAATAGCAAACATTTGCCAATTCATTTCCTTTTTGGAGGTTTCCAACTAATTTTTAGTTAGTATAAAAATCAAACTATTGCTTTTTAATGTAATCATGTAAGAACTTAACCAGCAGAAATGTTCGCTTACATTCCCACCAGCCGTGTTGTGCCGGACCGAGGCGGTGAAGCTTTAAAACAAACGTTAGAATCAGACGTTTTTCTGCCATCTTGCATTTCTTGCGCCGCTGTGAGACACTTGGAGGAAACGTTCAAAGGGCCGAGGTGTCAGAAAATTTCACCACAGCTTCGTTTTTGCTCCTGTGAAGCTTTTCTGCACTTCCTCCACCATGAATGAACTAAAAACGACGTTCTGACAAACTGGCCACACGTCAGCCTGGATCTTCCTGCCGCTAACGTGTAGCAACAGCTACAGATGTGTAATTTTACATTAATAGGCTAAAGTTAAGAACAAAACTGTGACGTTCGCTTTGAGAACACAAATACAGCGTTATAAACTGATCTAAGTGCTGTCAAAGAGGCCCACTCACCTTGATTTAACTAACCCCACTTTGTTTTCAGTTCATGTTGAATTAATTGTGGTTATATGTAAACATAACTGTTAACCAAAGTGTGATAATTTAGCTTTGAAGTAACAAAGTCAGTGGTTTCCATTCTAAATTAGGAGCGAGACTCACTGAGTTTTACAAACCGACAGGAATTTCACATCCTCTCCAGACATAAAACTGAAATAATGGTAAATTATTAAAAACAGAACTTACAAAAACACAATAAAAAGTGTCATTATGCACTGATTTCAGCAAACCCAGCCAGTAATCTGGGCCATAATTTATTGCAGCCACTTTGGGGGCCGGTAGCTGAATGATTTGGGGCCGCTGAAAAAAAAAGAAACTGCGGGTTTATTTTTCAAATGACGCTCCATTTATAGGAAAGCAGCCAGATAAGCATTTTATCACAGAGTTTATAGGTTATTTTTTAGCACTATTCAGAGATAAAGTAACCTTGCAAAAAGAAACCGAAGATGAAGTTCATCAAACCACAGAAACACAACAGGAAGAGCGGTTCCTCTTCAGGCGTTGAAAGATGCAAATTCAATCAAAATGTCTCTTTTCAACAACAGTCAGCTTCAGATGGAACAATATAAACTCAGATGTTCAGTGTGTAACACAAAACAGCAACTTTTTTATCTAATTTTTATTTCACACTCAGAAGACTCCAGACAAACAGACTTGATCATCATCTTGTTTCAGGTGCACATCTAACGACGCGACACACCGACCTGAGGTAAAGTTGCTTCCTCCAGGTGGCAGCGAGGACGCCGGCCTCCACTTTAATCAACTTAACGGCCTATTTATGAACCGAGCAACGCCGTGGAGCCAAAAGCTCAGCAGAATCCCTTCGCTCCCGCCGTGCTGAACTCTTGTCGCTCTTACCCGTCTCGGCCTTTGCTGATGATCTTCACCTCGAAGTAGTAGACGCCGCAGGCGGCCGGGATGGGGTGGGTGGCCCGGACAGACGCCGCATCCTTCGGGGTCTTGCCGTGACCTTAAAAAGTAGCAAACAATGTTTTATTATTAAAAAGAAGCGTCTGCGAGGTGAAACTGTTGCAAAAATAAAAGCTCTATGTCTGGTATTAGCGTGGAGGCCGACTGTGTGCAGATTGAGCCTGACTGAATCCTCCAGACCAGAGACATCAGCTCCAGCTTTAATCCTGTCACAGAGAGTCGTCCCCGGTGCCAAAACAACATAGAAGCCTTTCACAAATCAGATTAATGTTTTTCTCCCGTTTGATCTAACAAAACAGACCCAAGTAGAGTCGGCTAGCTGTTAAAACAAAGATAAATCCTGTTTACTGGTCAACTCTCTAATCATCCAACACTCAGACTTTGATTGGGCGGCGTATCAGAGGTCAGAAGACGACCGGCAGAACCCTCCGGCACCGAGAAGCCGCTCCTGCCGGCGGTCCCTAAAGCTAACATTAGCTGGAGCAGCTGGAGCTGCAGAGCGTGTCACCGGGGGTCAAAGGTCAGGCATGTTTACGCTGCCGAATGTGAGCCAGCAGTCTGAGGCCTTCGCATGACGAGGGCCACAAAGATCCACCAAACTCCAGGATGCTGCGAGGCCTTCAGGTGCGTTACTGACGCAATATCTGAGGAACACAGCAGGCTTAGGAGGGGCGCTTCATTTTAAGCCAAATTACATTAAATAGCAGATTTAATGTTGTTGTGACGACTTATTATGGAGTTATTAGGGTCACGTTGCTATAAAACACCTACAACATAAGGTTAATTATTGATGTGTTCTTCTATACAAAAGCTTTAGAAATGGAGTCATGATAAAAGGAGCATTGATAGAAAATGCAAATTTAAAAATAATTTAAATGCTGATTTATTGATTTCAATTTTTCCTCTAAGAGTAACTCACGTCTTAAAGTAACTCCCATTAAAACCTGGAGATGGCTGTGTGTTCATTATCGCTTTATGGAGGGTTTATTTCCCTTAATGTGTAATGTTACAAGGACTGAGTAACATCAGCGTCAGAATATGACAGATTAATGTCGCCGTGATGACACAGACCGCCACCAACACACTTTCTCCTCCTCCTCCATCACTCTTCCTGAGCTTTGACATCATAGTCACTAAGATGCGTCCCGGTTTGACGTGGAGGACAGCAGAAATCCCTTAAACTGATAAACGACGACGCTGGTAAACAGTGTTTTGATGCATTGCACCTGAAATATCACAGCATAACAAATAATGCACCAAACTGGCCTCTATGTAACTCTAAACACACCAATGAAGGCTGCAATGCCATAAATTATGTTTCTTACCAAACAGAGACTTCCAATATTATAATGTTAATGATATGCTGGGGAAGAAAAATTATTCTTGCGTTTTATTTTAACTCGAAAGACGTACAATTACCCATAACACGGTAAAACTTTGTAAATTAAAGTCAGGATTTTGTGACATTAAAAAACTGACACAACCGTAAAATGTTACATTTCCCACCGTTAAGGTGAAATTTATCTTGTAAAATTCACTGAAAACAAGTTTAACAGGGGAGAAAATCTCAAATCCGCTCAATAATCTGGCACAGGCTAATGAAACTGATACCCCGGAGCTGCTGCCAGAACATTTAAAGCATCTGGGTAATGAGTTCTGTTAGCACCAAACGTACCTTTTGGAAAGGTTTCACAAAAGGTTCCAGTTTGGTTTCATCAGACCAGGCTTTGTATGAAAGGGCTTTCACATCAGCTCTGGACAAATGTCCAGTTTTTGTAAAATCGCTGCAATACAACAGTTTCCTCCAATCACTAAATACTGTTTCCACTGGGCCATGACGTATATTCTATACGCATCTATAATGACAAACTAAAGCATCTCATCTTATCGTGTAATGGTGCATGTTTTGTCCAACCCTTCCCTTGCCTGACTCCTTTGTACGCCGGGATCCAACATCCCTGCAAACTTTAGCATTTTTCTAAAGGGTGCAAATTAAAAAAACCTTACTAGGAGCACAGAGGTTTGCGTCAGTTCAATCAGACTCGAAACAACGGACTTTTGTTACCATTCTCCTTGAATTTTTAAAGGATTTATGTCACATTATATGTGGAAAAAGGTTGTAAATGGTTTCTCGTGATCACGTGTTTTATGTTTAGACATCCATGCACAGTATTGCAGTCAGCTATCTGACTTAGGACTTGAAAATGAGCCCATTAGCTGCAAAGGACCATATTGCACGCATAATCTCCCCCCAGGCAGGGATGTGGTTGGCTTGTTTTTGTTTTGTTTTTAAAAAAAGGAAGATTACGTGTTGTTGCGTCTGCCTGGTATGTGTAACCATGCGAATTCAGAGCCGGAGTCTGCCTCGCCAAAAAAACTCGTTATGGTACCACTTAATAACAATAAAGCGTCTTGATCACATTTTGATCGCCACCAAAAACGAGCAACGTCATAAAAAGGTCCGTACAGTTAAAACTTTAAACACTGTAACCATAAAAACATGCAACACTCCTAACGAGGCATTATCAGTCAGACTAAATGTCTGAAACTTTTGTCCACTATCCATTTCATAAAAAAAATAAAAAATAAAAAAAAAACCATATTTGTGCATCATCTGCACTCCTCAGTGTAAAATTGCCCTAGATATGTTGTATTCTTGGTATTGGGTATTGATGGATAATTTAATTTTTCACTGCATTAGTGCTGCCTGTGCAGCTCAAGGCTAAATGCTAATCAATTTATGATCTTTTAATTGAAGAATATAAATAAAAAAATATTATCCCGCAACAATTGCAATTCTATATCACTTTGCCTTATTAGTCCGCATTTGGATTCATTATATTCTAAATTTGATGATTTAGCAACATTCTATTGGGAAAATGCAACAAAATGTTTTGTTATTTTGGACAACAAAAGAAACACAAAACAGACCAATCAGGAGAGCTTACACTACTGCAGTGTTTGCATGTACCGTAATGATTTCCTCCTGGGCCGAGTTAATGGATAAATAATTATGCAACTAGCAAAATTTCTTCATATCTGAATGACTTCCAGGCTTTCCAGCAGTTTTGGTGATTTTTTTGTGTTTGCTTCAGCATTTTAAAACACACAACGCTGTATTCTTGTTACTAAAACAGTTGCAGAACCATTTAAAAAAAACAACAACAATATGGCTCAGATCTAAGCAGAGTTTAAATGCATGGCTTACAGAAAGGTAAAGCAGCAGATAATTGCAGACTTAAACGTGGACATATGAGTAGAAAGGGCATACTTCTCACACATTTCCTCAGCTCCCTGGTGGAGATTCAGATTAAGATGTTAAAAAGGAGAGGTGACATTTGCAGGACTGGATTAAATTTGTTGCCAACAGGCTTGCAGGGAGGAAGAGGATGTGTGCAGAGGCCCAGAGCAGCAGAACACACCCAGGAAGAAGCACCTATTCTTTAGGCCTGAACCCCAGACCCTTGGATGGGGAAAGCTCTGCTGCACAGCCAGTCCAGCCTGGATGTCAGACACAAAAACCTTTTTTTATTTAAACCCTCAGCAGCGACAAAACAAATCTAACAAGTCATCGCGGAGGCCCGAAGCCAGCCTCGACATTTGACACTGTTTTCTCACGTTTCCAGCCAAACTAGTTCGGCTAGATTAGCCCACAGCCTGACCCGAGTGGGTCTAAAACTCCCACCCCGTCTGTGCGCACTTTAAAGGCTCGGTTCTGTCGGGTTGTTGGTGGACGAACCCGTCAGAACCGACGATGTTTTCCAGCCCAGGGAGCTTCGGGGTGGCTATTTAACGGGGAGGTTGGCGAGCTGCTAGGCGGCGAAGCTAGCGAGCTGGGAGGCGGATTCTGGCAGCGGCTAACACCTCGCCAGCTGGTCGGGAGGCAAGATGTCCTCTCCTGCCTTGTTGTTGACACGGGCTAACAGCCCACTTTGTTTTTAGCCGCAAACAGCAGCCGCCTCGGCCGGGCTAGCCGCGAAGTTGGGGCTAACGCGTTAGCATCGGGCCGGTTGAGAAGTGCTGAACTTTTCGCCTCGCCGTTACCTTTATAGTGAACACGGAGGTTGTTCTGGGACAGCCCGATGTAGCTGAACTTGTCCTTCGGGCTCCAGGAGCGCGGCAGCGGGGTCTCGTTCTCGTTGACGGCCGGGTAAAGTCGTCGAAGTCGCTGGTTGAGCTCTTTTTCCTGCTCGTTCAGAGCCGAGTCTCCGTGGACAACGACCGACATCAGAAACCCGCAGCCCGTCGACTGTCCGGACATGGCTACCACTCGGCTTTTGGTGAAGTGGCTTGTCAGTAACAAGCCAGAACCGCCGGAGTCGGTCAGTGTCGAGTTTTAAAGGGAGGAGGGGGGGGGGAGAGAGTTTAGCAAAGCTAGCTAGCTAGCAGGCTAAGCTAACTGGCTTCGCTGGTTCGCACTGAGGCAGCCAGAGCTTGTTAGCCAACAAGCTAACCTGGCTAACGCACTTAGCCGAACCGATCGCCCGAAAAGGCTCAGGTTGACATTAGCGGACACAAAAGCCACAGCATAGACACTGCGGGGCAGGATCTGACGGGAGCAGCGGAGACTCGGACGAACAAGCCCCGTGTGGTTAGCAAAGTAGCAAAAAAAAAACAAGGTTAGTCCGGGCGGATCGACTAAAGTATAATAAGCTCGGCTAGGCTCGATCTTTTGTTTGTTGTCGGAGCGTTATCCGAGAGCCTGATTGGCTGAGAGCCGCTCCAGTCACTTCCTATGGGAATGTGAAGTCAGTAGCTGTGAATGTGCAAAAAAACAGATGATCGGAGAAATCTGCACCCAAGAAAATAAAACATTTACTTTTACGTGTCAGAGGCAAGCTAGGAGTTATTGTTTCCCCCCCTAGTTCATAAACCGCTGTTCTCTCTCAAATAATATGTCAAAACATTAGATTATCAATAACCAAACCAATTTATTTTATATAAAATAACTGAAATGTCCGTTTATTTGATTAATTCAGTTTAGTTCAGTTTTTCATGACACATTTTTCTAATAAAAAAAACCTACCTTTACTTTTACAAGTCAGAGGCAAGCTAAGAGTTATTGTTATTGTCCTTAGTTCATAAAACTGCTGCTCTCTCTCAAATACATGTCAAAACATTAGAATATCAATAACCAAACAAATTTATTTTATATAAAATAACTAAAATGTCAGTTTATTTGATTAATTCAGTTTAGTTCAGTTTTTCATGACACATTTTCCTAATAATAAAAAAAAAACTTCCTTTACTTTTACAGGTCAGAGGCAAGCTAAGAGTTATTGTTATTCTCTCTAGTTCATAAAACCGCTGCTCTCTCTCAAATACATCTCAAAACATTAGATTATCAATAACCAAACCAATTTATTTTATATAAAATAAAGTCAGTTTATTTGATTAATTCAGTTTAGTTCAGGTTTTGATGACATGTTTTTCCTGATAAAAAAAAAAAATAAAGATGTCTTTTTCAGATTAGAATCAGCATTTCACATCTTCACTCACATAGCAATCTCAAACTCCAGAACATTATTTCCTGTGTTTTTCATCAATACTTGGTCGGGGCTCTTTCGTATCAGTGACTTTATCAGAGCGATGAGTGGATTAGCTTGTTGCTCTGCTGAGCTCAGCGGGTTGCTTTTTAGCAGCCTTCAGATGGCCGTTACATTTGGTGTCTCTCATCTCCCTTTTGACGATACTCTACAGCAAGGGTCACCTAACCTTTTTGAAACTGAGAGCTACTTTATTGGTGTTGCGTCATAGGAAGGGCTGCCTCTGCTGATCTTTAAACTAGAAGTGTCAGAGTTCACCTTAACTTTATGTAAAATAAACACATTTTTCATGCTTTTTTATAGATATTGTAGGGATGCACGATATATCGGCTTTAACATCGGTATCGGCCGATGTTAGTCATTTTTTAACATATCGGTATTGGTCCGATAAGTAAAACTGGATCGATATTAAGAACCCATGTTTAATTCCATCTAGTTGCCTTTTGTGCCCGTGTTTCAGGGGGTTGCTCAGGTTTGTTTTTGGATCATGTGACATTGACAGTAATCAATGGCTCCCAAATAAATTTTTTTATTTTTTTTAAAATGAAACGGAGATGCAATGTCAGCAGTGTGGCCGTTTTTCACGGTGTCCAAAGAAGACGTACAAAAAGCAGTGTGTAAGTCTAGACTATAACCCACATTCAAAAATTCAGTTAGAATAGTTTTCAGTTGGTACAAAACTGTCAAATTTGATCATCGCAGAAACGTAAATGTGTATGTATATCGGTTATTGGACATAACACCAATATAATTATCGGTATAGGCCTAAATTTTCATATCAGTGCATCTCTAAGATATTGTCATGTTTAAATCTATATAAATGCAAATTTGAATAAACAGGAAGAGTAACAGATTAAAATAAAGACTTAGATGCAGCTCATTGGTTGATTGTGCTTTCTTTTCTCTTCTTTTTTTTTAAGAACAGGCTCATGGGCACCATGTTGGTGACCCCTGCTCTACAGCTTTCCAATGAGGTTCAGATCAGGACAGTTTCTTAGCTGATCCATCACAGTGATACTCTGGTTCCTAAAATACGGCTTTATTAGTCTCCTAAAATCTGTCTAACTGTCTCTGGAAACATCACTGTGGATTATGTTCCCCTCTGCCTTTCCTCCCAGGTTATGGGACCTTGATCTTATAAATCAATGCAAAATGTGTTTTAACCTGAAAAGAGGACTCTGCACCATTGATCAACTGTCCAGTGTTTTTCTCTCCTTCGCCCAGGTTGGACTCTTCTGACAGTGTCTCTGCTTCAGGAGCAGTTAAACACCAGAGACGTAACTTTTGCAGCCCAGGTCCTGTATTCACGTGTGCTGGCTCTTTAAGCACCAGTTTAGCTGCTGTCCGCTCCTTCTCCATCCTCCCCAAACTCCTGAATGGGCTTTGCCTCCCAATCTTCTGAAGGGTTGTAGTTATCCATTATGCATACGCACTTTTTTTTTTTGGCCATACTCTTTTTTTCCTTTCACTCAATTTTCTATTGACAGCACTTTGTGAACAGCTGCCTTCTCTTGCATCGACCCTTTGCGGGTGTCACTGACTGTTTTTGTAGCAATCCCTCATACTGAGGATGCATGAGGCGACAGTGGAGAGGAAAACTCCCCTTTAACACGGAGGAAAACCTCCAGCAGAACCAGAACCAGGCTCAGTGTGAACGCTCATCTGCCTCGACCCACTGGGGCTTAGAGAAGACAGAGCAGAGTACATACAATGAAATTTCATAGATCAGATGGAGGGTTAGCCTGAGCCGCTGCAACTAATGGCCAACCTGACCAGCACGTCTTTAGTGGTAGGGCAAACCAGAGCGCTCATGGACAGATACGAAGAGAACATGCAAACTCCACACAGAAAGGCCCCTGCAGAGCCAGACGGGACCTTCTTGCTGTGAGACAAGAGTGCTAACCACTGGCCCACCGTGCCGCATACGGTGGCACATCTAGTGTGTTGCTGATGCAGTCTGGGACACTCATGCTAGGGCTTGGTGAGATCTTGGGTGTAAGGTTGGTGGAAACTTCAAAAACATCTTCCTTGATTTTAATTCTCTATTTCTACATCTGCAACCGTCCTCCATCAACTCATTTATCTCTGGGGAATTATTCTGACATGATTTGGTCTCGACTTTGTCATTTGCATCATTTTGTATTGCCTGGTGCTAAAAAGTTGCAGTAAAAGTTTTAGAAATTAACTGGATTGGCTGCATAAAACCTGTTCCCTAGGTAATTTTTTTTTTTTGTAGAAAAGAAAACCTAATAGAAAATATCTACATTTCAATTTGACCAAAAACTGCTGTAGCTACCAGAGGGATGCACGTAGGACGTAAATATCTGGTGTTTTCTTGTTCAACTGTGTAAGCTAAGAATAACACTGCTCCTGCAAACCATCTCCCTTTGCCTGTTTGTGCCAAAATGTTCTGGTCTGAGTTCTAAAAACCAAAGCACAGACAGAAGGTTTCCTCCCTGTTTGGTTTAGCAGCCTGTGAACGTCGCTCTCAGCACAGCAGCATGTGGGAAAGTTCATTTCATCACCATAAAAGAATGATGAAATGATGTCTCACTCCCCGCGGGGAAACATTTGCTCCGATTTGGATCAGGACGTCTGGAAAACAGGAATGGTACAAGGCCCGGACAGTTTTTCAGCCGTGAGATCCACGAGTGCTACCGAAGCAGAAGGAGACAAACTGTTCTGGGAACAGCTCCTCCTGTGTGGAGGATGGGTCAAGATGGCCGCAACGCCACTAAAATGTTTCTGTAAATAACAAAAACATCCTTAGAGATATGTTACTTTTCAAGCCAGCTGAGCAAAGCTGAACTTCAGGATTTCAGGACAAAAATACTCATTTAATCATTTTCTGACATGATACACATTTAAATATTTGTCTCGTAAAGTGATGCTTAACAAAGCTGCATTTACAGAAATGCTGTAGGATTTTTTATCCAAATGCCTCCATCAAGTCTGTTGGATTGGAGAGTTAATATGGAAACCAACGCAAAACACACAATTCTGCACGAGTTTGAAGCAGGACAGATCCTGTATGGGTTAATTTACAAGCCTCCAGGTCATATTTGGAGCACCTGAATGCATCAGGATTATTTTGCTGATGCGCTGGTTCCTGCTTCCATCGACAGACTGGATCAGGGTGGAAATGGTGTGGCTATGGACCGCTTCTATCAAACGCTTCCCTTAATTCAAGTTCAAGCTTGGATGCAGGTTTTATGATGCAGTTATTTGCAAAAGACCAACACAACACAGTGTATCATTATTTTAATTATCTTTATTGTCATTGGAACATACATTCATCACTCTCTGCTTCGTACAGAGCACCAGTCGTCGCCATCTTGGAAAATAGTGTGCCGTGACAAACAGAGCGTTGAAACTTGCTCAACAGCGGGTCCGCCGAGTGACGTCAAAAAATGGGAGGTGACAGTACCATTCTTGACCAAGATGGATTCCTCCACATAAACATGATTAAATAAGAATTATTTAAAAAAAAAAGAGAAAAAAAAGGAAGGAAAAGAAAAAAAGGAAAAAAAAGAGAAAAAAAAGCAAAAGAATAAAAAGAGGAAAAAAAAAAGAATTATTCATAATTAAAAAAATGTATAATTTTTTGCACAGTATGTAGTAGTTTTATATTTAAAGTACTTTCAGCAGTTTGAATTTTGATTTTGACTGGACTTCTCCTTTAACCCATCTCTTTAGGGGCAGTGGACCGCCACTGTGCAGCGTTCAGGGAGCATTCTGGAGCTCAGGGTCTTGCTCAGGGACTCATATTGACAATCTCTGGGGTTTGAACTCAGAACCTTGCAGCCTCTCCAGGACAGAGCCAGACTGTATTCTAAAGTAGACCACCTCTTCGCTGGGAAGTGGAAGGACATCTTGAAATCTACGGGATGCATTTGTAGTCAGCGCTCCTGAGTTGATGTTTTTGCTCTGTTGCTGGAATCACAGCTGCAGAACATCGTCTCTACCAGCTTTGGATGCTGACCCCGCCTCCCCTCACCCACTTTTCTCAGCCAGACTGGAAGGGGAACATTAGTGCAAATCATGTTTTAACTCTTTCCACATATTCTCACAGTTAGCTGACCGTTAGTCTCAAAACTAGCAGTTGTCTCGTCAGCATTTTACCCCACCTGAGCTATGGATCTCTGCAGCTCCTCCAAAGTTAACATGGGCCTCTTTGCTGGTTATTTGGTTAATGATCCAATTGCACAGCCAGGTAGGTAAGCAGTTGTCCATTTTTTTTTTTTTCATTTTCAGATGACATGCAAAGCAGAGGTCTATGGTGTTCAATGATTTGGATATTTGTTTTTTTAATCTAACCTTGCTTTAAAGCCCTCTGAAAATCTGCATTCATACTGAGATTAAATTATGCATGTATTGATCCTACAGAGCAACAGGTGACTTCTACAGGCTTTTGATTTTGTTTAATGGTATTAAAGCAAACAGGTTTTACACACAGGTAAAAAGGTTTTCTTTCTTTTAAATGTTGAAAACCAGATTCAATTTTCCAACGGTTTCATCATTATTCACGATTTTGAGATTATCTTTCACAAAAAAATAAAATAAAATAAAAAATCCCAACAAAATACACCAAATTTTGTGGTTTTCACGTGATACAAACGTGGGAAATTCACCGGGTATGAATCACTGAGCTATATTATACACTGGAGTGTATAATACCTATGAAACGTTTTCACACAGCCAGAAAACTCCTTGTTGTTGCAACCAAATCCTATGGGATTCTGTGAGAGTAGGGAGTAGCAAGATGGCGGCCAGTGACTTCAGTTTTCCAGCAAAATCAGCACTCCAGTGTATAATATAGCTCAGTAGTTTGAATACATGTGAAAGTTGCTGCAGGGATCCGTTTCAGCAGACTTGCGGGGTAGAAAAATGATCACAGCACCCCCTGGTGGTGAACACCATCACAGCTGAGGAAGAGAACATGCTGAACTGCTTGCAGGACTGAACAGACAAGAAGCAGGACAGTGAAGCATTTTTCTGCACCACCTGCTGCTACAGCAGCTCCATCCTGGATGTCTGGCTGCTGGGGACCCCAAGAAAAGCTGCAGTAAGGAAAACTACATTTAGCAGGTTTAAAACGATTTTTGTTAGTAAATAATTTGTAAATCCAAGTTAAATGTTGTGATGAACTTTTATTCAGGTAGAAAGTGGACATGGATCAAGACATACTGTTTAATTTGTCTCAGACTGCATCTTGTTGATGCCTCTTTAACTGGGCCTGGGGTGTTGAGGCGCAAAACCATTCGTCCAAACAACCAGAAACAACTTTATTAACCGCCTCAGGGAGATCCAAGTGCATTGAATGCGAGGTGAAGCTCTGGAAAATTATTCCAGTACTTTATGACGAGGAAGAGAAGGACTGCTAAGAGCAGAGCACTGAGAATGTGGCTGGAGGATTTAAAAAACAAGACAGCACGATTCATGGAGCACACAAACACCAAGAGAGTCGACATGACAACAAGCAGCCCTTTGATAACTTTTCCCAGCACTATCTGTGCTACGGTGTCGTTGGGTCTGTTGGTGTCCACCTGTTGTTGCTGCGTCAGCTCCAGCTTCAGGAGGTGGCTCTGATACGTCTCCAGCGCCTCCTACAGATACAAAGAGCAAATCATGCTTTTAAATAAATTAGAGTAAAGAAGACAGGGTGGAGGTAACATCTATTGGCACTACAAGTAACAAACTCCTTTTATACTGGGGCACCAAAATCTGAAACGGGATATTTTAGAAAGCTCAAGCCTTTAATTTCAGTGTATTCATTTGTTAGGCAAAAGAAATCCAATGTTTTTAAATGTTGTTGATCAAAGTGTCCAGGGACAGTTAATAATAAATCATTCACGATACATTGGGTACAAATATCTAAGCTAATTTTTCTTTGCTACTATTCAAAATGGACATAAACATGCCATTCTACTATGGCAGAACTGTGTTGATCTTTAAAAGTCGGGAAATGTCCACTTGCCTAAACCTACAGCAACAATTTTCAGGTGGTTGGGATGTTAAAACGGTGCCTGAACATGTGGCGGTGTTAGTTATAGCGGTAGGATCCCACATTCATTGGGCTGTGTTTTTCTTCCAAAGGCCCCGGTACCCTTGTACGGCAGCTTGGCGTCATGAACTCTTTGAAATGCCAGGATATATTAAATAAAAATTAGGAATAAGGAATGATTTGTTTTTTCAGCAAGTTCACGTTCCCCAAAACATCTTATCAGATCAACCCAGAGACTGTCCACCAAACACAATTAAACTTCTAAGACTATCTAAACCTGAAACTTATCAAAAACCTTTGATGTGCTGAAGAGGACACAAAAGAAATTTTGTGATGGTGCTTAAGAATAAATGAATATGTTTGAGGCCTTTTATCTTCAGGGGTGCCAATAACGTTGGTTGGAACACTTTGCCACAAACGTCTTAAGATAGAATGACCCAATATTGGGGTTTCCAGTGGTTTCACTCCATTATTTTACACACATTTTGTGAAATGTCAATAGACTGAAGTTTTCAGGGAATGTAGACCACAATGGTTGGGGTTAGGGTGGACAGGGTTGTCAGTAAATGTAAAGGTTTGCAGAACACTTACAGAAAACTCCTGTGTTCTGTCATGAGACTGGAAGTCAATCATCTCCTGGGTGCTGGTTATCTCCTCTTTCAGGTTCGATGCTTCCCTCTGATAAAGCTCAGTCAGGTCAGCGAGTTCCTGCTCCAAAACATCCCACCTGCAAAACCAGAGCTGTGCATCACAAACTGGACCAGAACCTCTCAGAACAGAGAGGTGAGCATACAATACCTCGATTTTTCTTCTTCTATGGCCTGCAGGATCATGAGGTGGTCTCGGTGATATCTGGTTTGCATGGTTTGCAGGAATTTCTCGAAGGTCCTTTGGGTTTCTCTGATCTCTTGGATCTCACGGATCACAGCATCCAAACCCGGGCATTCGTCCTCAAAGAGATGGTCCCTGGAGCTCACAGTTTCTTTGGAAGCGGGGGAGCCATCACTGTCGCTGCTGCGTGTCTGGGTCGACTGGAGCTTATCTACATAAACCGAGGACGAGCACCCCTGGCTGCCGTCGGTGTCTTCACGGATTTCATGCATGTCATTTATGCTCTCAGGCTTACAGCGGAGGGAAAAGGAGAAGACAGTTGTTCAGAAGATTTAGAAGAATCGTCACACAATTGAATTAAGTGCGGCAAGAAGGTCCTGGGTTTGAGTCCTACCCTTGCCCTGGGTCTTTCTGCATGGAGTTTGCACGTTCTCCCTGTGTATGCGTGGGTTCTCTCTGGGTACTCCAGCTTTCTCCCACAGTCCACAAACATTACTGTTAGGTTAACTGGTCTCTCTAAATTCTCCTTAGGTGTGAGTGTGTGCGTGAATGCTTGTCTGTCCTGTCTGTCTCTGTGTTGCCCTGCGACAGACTGGCGATCTGTCCACGTTGTACCCTGCATCTCGCCCAGTGAACGCTGGAGATAGGCACCAGCAACCCCCGCGACCCCATGAGGGATAGACGTGTTAGAAAATGGATGGATGGATGGATGGAGTTCCAAGCCAGGTAATCGCTGATAACGACTTATTCTCACAGAGTCATGGGAGGACTGATGCCTGTCTCCAGTGGTCAGCAGGTGAGAGGCTGGTCCACTTGGGCAGGTTGCCGGTCCATCACACGACCATGCACGCACCCTCACACCTAGGGTCAATTTGGAGAGAGCCTAATTGACCTAAAGTCATGTTTTTAAACGGAGCGAGGAAGTCGGAATACCCAGAGAGAACCCACGCGTGCACAAGAAGAACGTGCAAAAAGACCCAAGGCAAGGATTCAAACCCAGGACCTTCCTGCTGCAAAGCAACCAACCAACAACCAACAACCAACAACCCAGCCTTGACAGGAAGCTGATGGCAAAAAAAAAAAAGTTTTAAATTGTATCTTTAGGCTCTTTGTTGGCAGTCATAAAGCCAAATTTAGAGTTTTATAATCAGTACAAATGTTTCTTAATAGGGCTGGACGATAATTCAGTAACAATATATACTGATTGTTTGACGTGTGGTGCGATAGAAAAAAAAGGGTCGATAGAAAGTTAAAAAGAAGAACAGTTTTCCTTCCTTCTGTGTTCTAGTCTATTATGTAGGTTAATATTACAGTCATTACATCCTTCTAACCAATCACTACGCAGACCCAGGAACACTCCTTCACCAAGCTCCGCCCCCTTCAAAGAGTTCAGCGAGCACGCGTTGTTTCATTAGAAACTTGCAGTTTTGGTAAACGTTGGTTGAATAAAGGTTAGAGTTTGAATTCAGTGTTTTTTTTTTTTTTCCAATATCGTCCAGCTCTATGTCTTCATAAGTTTGGGCTTAAATTGATGAAGTCGACACGTTCCTTTTCAAGAGTTGTTTTTTGTAACGCTTAGCCAGCTTCTGTCAAGATTCTGGGCGGACGTTTGACCACTCGTCTGATCCATATGCTAGAGTTAATTTAGATTTGTTGGCTTCTTGGGTTAGAATGTCCTCTCAGTCCATAGTGATGTTATTATCACTTCCCTCTGGACAGAGACGTTGGCGTTGCAGCTTCCTCCTTAGGTCTTGGTTCTTCCTGAGTTGCTCTTTAGCATCATAACCAATTTCTTTTCATCTAAGTGGGCAGTTTGGGTCAGATGGGATTTATCACCAGAGTTGGATGTTCCAACAGGACAATGATCTAAAGCAACCTTCCAAATTGGTTTTGGAGTGGATGAAATTGAAGACATTAAGCTTCTGGAATGACACCAGTCTTAAAAACAATATAATAAGTGTGTATGAACACAGAACAATATAATTAAAAACCAAAGTTCATACCAGGAAAACAGCTTATTAACTCTACCTTTTGGAGCCATTTTTAACTTTTCCCATAGACGGCATTGTGGATCAGTGCAGTATTCATCCATCCATTTTCTGATCCGTATTAAGATAAATTGGAGTATCTTTGAGGGGAAACGAATGCATCGGCATGTTCTAATCAGGTTCTTTTCTCGGACACGCTGCTTTTTTATTGGACCAAGAACAGGATCAGATCCACATCCGACAATGAGAGCAACACAGGCGAGGAACCACCAACTTCTCTGATAAAAACAGTGATCAAATATGTTGATGAGGGCCAGAACATTTCTGCTCTGCACTCACTGGAAACGCCGAATACAACACAGTCTCTGACGAGAAGTCTCTTTAAATGAACAAGAACTATTCTAACAGTCATTAGCAGAAATCTTGGTGATCTAATGAAGAGTAAGGCAGATGTACCTGGTGGGTGCTGCTCAGGCCTGACACTTCTACTTTTTTCCTCCATTTTCGACCCTTCCTTATCTTTAAGCTCATTACGGCAAGAACTGTAATGACATTGATTAAATGAGCCCAAAGTCCAAAGCAGAAACCCTTCAGAAAGCTTAAGTATGTTTGTAATTCTATCACCCCCTCCCCTCCTCCTGATTCTGTTGACCCACTTCAAGAGAAGAAGAAGAAGAAAGAAGCAGTGCTTTTATTTTGTAACAATCCACTGTTAGAGTCCTGCTAGTAATGGATTTATTTTTGCCCAAACTTTTTGCCTCGTGGGCCGAAATTGTCAAGTGAAAAGCACTTGAGGGCTAAAAGATGAATAAAAAACACAACCAAACAATTGCAACATTTTTTTACCTGCTCTACAAAATATGATAATTTTAAATTAACAAATCAGACTATCTGTATTTAGCCTATTTAGCCTATACATTCCAATCAGGCTTTAGTGCAACAAAGTCTGCATTTGAGTTAGAGTCGTTTCTTGTGTTGTACCCAACATTTAACTAAGATTTTAACTTGCCTGTAATAATTACATAATAAAGTGTTGGTTGGTCAAATCTTTATTGAAATGCAAATGGACCCGCACAAAATCAGCACAGGGGCCGCAAATGGGCCCTGGGCCGCACATTGGACACGCCTGATTTAGAATAATAACTTGCGCTTTTTACTACTACAAGCAAACTGGCATTCAAGGCATAATTCAGGACTGCAGTAAACAAACTTTGGGTATTTAATTTGCACCCATACTACTATTTAGAAACAGCATATTTCAAAAACCTTCAGCTTGATTCAGTTTAAGCTGTCCCACCTTCTAAACCTGCCAGGTCTGCTTCCGCTGTGAAATGGTGCCTTTGAGGAGAAGGTGAAGCTGCACTGGAGGGTAGTTTGACTCCTCTGGCTTTGAACGGGCTCACCTGAAGCGGGTCAAGCTGTGGAAACGCGGGGCGGCCACCGGCGGCGGCTCCAGCTGACGACTCGTTTGACGTTGAGAAAAGAAGCGTTGCTAGGCAACAAATTGTTCACGGCGCGGGCGGATTTATGAACTTATTTAACATTTTCCGTGTTGAGTGGGTCTGAAAAAGCCAAATATAAAAGATTTAACCGAGTTAAAAAAGCGGGATTTTTCATTGATTGCTGCCCTGGAGGAACTTTTTTCAGAGTTGGGACCATTGAGCTATAATTTAAAGATAAGTTTAATTTTTAAGTTTAATTTTAAATGGTTAAACACTGAAGAAACAAATAAAAAAATATATGTTTTTTATGTAATTTATTTTGTATATATATATATATATATATATATATATATATATATATATATATATATATATATATATATATATATATATATATATATATATATATATATGTATAGCAAATAAATGTTGCTCAAAAGTCTTTTATTTGTTTATTGGGAAAAACTTTACATATATATATATATATATATATATATATATATATATATATATATATATATATAGCAACTTTTTTATTTTTTTGTGACATGTTTGTTTTGTCGCCCCCTCCTGGGGGAGTTGGGGTGTTTTATTTGTTTACATTTCTAAATAATAAATAAATAATAATTTAACTTTATTGATCTCACAATGGAGAAATTCACTTCTGCATCTTAACTCATCCCCTTGGGGAGCAGTGGGCTGCTACTGTACAGCACCTGGGGAGCAATCAGGATCTTGCTCAGGGACCCAGAGTGCAGGCTGTGGGGATCAAACCAGATACTTGCAACCTTCTCAGAGTGCAAACACACTGCTCTAACCACTAGGCCACCACTCCCCTATGAAATGAACCTACAGGTTAAAATATATAAATAAAAAAAAAAAAAAAACTTTGATATTCCTATTAATAAATGACTTTGACATCATCGTTCACAGTTTACATACGTGAAACAACAACTACACAGCTGTTTAAGACCGCTTTTATTTGCACAATGTTTTTCATGTACTGTATTTTTCACAAAGTGTTAGTGATCTTCTAACCAGAGCTGCAACCAAGTATGTTTAAAACTGTAACAGTTGCTGCTAATAAAAAAGGAAAGAAAAGAAATTGAGGTTAACTTGAAATCTTCTCCTGATTTCTGGGGTTGACCGAACAGAAACTTCCACATGAACAGGTTTTCAAAGGGAGCTGGGCGCCGCCTGGCCCCTCAGTTACGGTGGCAAGCAGTGCCATAACTCGTAGCAGATGCACTGGCAGAACCCGTAGACCAGGATCAGGATGAGGCTGGCGGGCACCAGGCTCACCAGCAGCACCCCCGCTGTGGTCCTCTGCATGATGAGCAGGTAAACGCCCAGCGGCAGCGAGCTGAAGTACAACAGCCCCAGCACCCACACCAGAACCCGGGCCGAGGTCTGGCACAGGAGGGCCGCGCAGTTCCACAGAGTCCGCCTGCGGGAGCCGGAGGCCAGAGAGTCCAGGCTGGACGAGTCCTGGGTCAGTCTGCAAGTGCTGACACGGAGGTCCTGGGCGGGTACGGAGGCCGGCGGAGGCTCCATGATAGTGATGACCACAAAGTTAGGAGAACTCCTGATGGTGGAGTAGGGCAGGGTGGAGGACGTGTAGGACGTGGGGGAAGGGTTGGCCCCCATCAGTGAGCTCAGGCGCCTGGGGCTGAGGAGCAGCTCCGTCGGGGAGTCCCGGCGGATCAGGAGGTTCCTCTGATTCCTGCTTTGGAGAGCAAGCTTTGCCACCAGGTTGCGGTCGTCGGGCAGATTCCTCACGGCCTCTCCGAGGAATCTGGTGACACACCGACAGAACGGGCACACCAGGGCGTCCGTGGGGGACTCGCCCAGGTCCAGGATCTTAATGAGGCATTTGGAGCAGAGACGGTGGCAGCACTCCAGCACCTTTGGCCTGCAGCTCTCCAGATTGTACGCGGTATAACAGATCTTACACTCCATCTCATCAGAACCAGGCACATCCATGTGGGGACAGGCGCCGCTAACATCCTCCAGGCTCTGCAGCTCGAGCATCGTGAGCGCTTTTCAGACCTTCGTCCTCGTTTGAGACCAGCAGCTCTTACCTAAACCTCAGATCGAGGCTCAGCACCAAGGAGCACGACCGGCTTTCCATTGAGAGAGACGACAGGTTTCCACTTCACTGAAGGCGTGGAGTCCGTTATGTCCGTCCAAGCGGGCTTCGCTCCCTGTCACCGTTTTCAAAAAGTGAGCTTGAACTTTGCTTTAAAGCTCCCCACAAGTTAAGGTGACCGTGCTCAGGTTGAGGGAACAAAATCCTTTAATGAGCTGTAGGAGAAAAAGACAGTGAGGGAGAGAGAGAGAGAGAGAGAGACAGAGAGAGAGAGAGAGAGATGAAGCGATAACTGTTAACACAGCAAACAGTGGGGAAAGGACAACAAAGCCGGGTCTGTGCGGACCGGAGCTGGAATTTTCGAGTCCGATCTTTTGTTGCTCAGTGAAACTGGGTCCAATTAGAGTCTGATGCAAGCAGAGACACACAGAAAGCATGTTTGATCCTTACAGTGCTCCGATAACACAGCCCGACTCTGCCTGGGCGAGGAAACGGGCATCGGTGTCATAAATTTGCACGCTTTCAACTCTCATAAATGCCGTGTTAGCGCATCATGCCTCTAGGTTGAGTACTCTCGAAAAGTTGTGGATGTGTTTGAAGGAAAATTGTGTCTGAGGATGGAAAAAGGAAATGTGAATATTCAAAATTTTCATCTTTTTCTGTCCACTTTCATAAATATAATTGAACTGTTGAGATAAAATTAAAAATGCAGCTTCCTACATGTACATTCAACTCCAGGGAATGCTGGTGAGATCCTACGCACAGGAGAAAGGAGGATTGGTTGTTGCTGTTGATTCAGGTTTAGATCTTGGCTGAGGCTTTCCTGTATGGATGTTGTATAATCTCTTGCTATGTATTCTATGAGTTTGTATTGAAACTTTATTTCACTCTATTGGCCAAAAGTTGGACTGGAAACATAATCACTACTCGTTTATCACAAGACACGGGAACAAACCTCCTGTAGTAAAACTATAAACTAGTGTAATTTTTTTTGGTCAGCAAAGTCTGTCCATCAAACTGCACACAGTTTCCGTACCTACCAACAACTGGCCACATGGTGGCAGCATTTCCACTACCGATATTTCTCCTTTTGGTTTACCTCAGATAATAACCAGGATGAATGTCCTGCAACAGAAACAAATATCTGTTGTCTGAAAGATGTTAGCCATTGCTGGCAATGTTGTAAAAGAGACGAATAACATTAAATAAAGATTGCCCTTTATGGCCCAGCATAGGGGAAATTGTGCTGTGCTGCCACACAGGGAGCAATCAATGGTCAAGGGTCTTGCTCAGGGAGCCAGAGTGACAGACTGAGTTTTGAACCGGAGACCTTAATGACCTCCCCAAACAGGAAATACCTGTCTGTCTAACCACTAGGCCACCACTCCCTCACATTAGTTACCTCCAATTATATCAAATAAATACCTGTAAATAAATCATGGAGACAAGGTCAGACTTGCCCATTAGGTTGTAGCTGGTGTTCAGCTGCTCAGTGCAATGAGTCAAGGATGAGGGTTCGATCTAATTGCGTGACCTTAAAATCACACATGGAAGTATATAATTTACTTAATAATAAGTTTGCACTAACAATGTGTGTAATATGAAAACTAACAAAAGCGGCGGACCTGATAAAGTATTGCGGTAACTGTATAGAAACTGATATTTAGCTTAGTAGGAGGGCAACACTTTATCTTTCATTTGACATTTTTATAACATGAAATTTGTTTAAAGGAGCTATAACTAAGTAATTTACTGTAAAGCCAACCTAAATAAGTCACACGGGATGCAAGTAACATCCTCCATAAACAATCGTTCCTCTCCATCAACAATGTCTCAGTCAAGTTTTTCTCCTTTCAAACCTGGAGGTACGGTCCGGAACTACTTCAGTTCAGAGTGTTTACTTCCTGGTTCTTGAGCCAATCAGATGACAGTTCCCAAAACAGAGCTCAGCATTTGATATTTTATTTTGGCAAAATACAAAATACATAGAAGTCAGTAAGAGAAGCGGACCAGAAGTAGAACAGAACACAACATCATAGACCCGTTCTGTGGAAATAAAAAAAATCTGTGGTGTTTCACAGCAGCAACAGACCGTTGAGTAAATGGCGAGTTCCTGTGATGTGAAATGCATTGTGTATATGTTGTTCCGATTCTAACCACTAGATGTCAATACTACTTATTGCTCCCTTAAATTTTATTTCTTTAAAACTTGAGAACAATTTTACATGTCTCATTAATTAAACTATAAACCTGACGTTTTTAAGTCGTGACCAGTTATGTGCTCTTATAGAACCCATGCTACCCTGGAAGCAGCTCAGTTTGCTTATACCTGCAGTCTGCACTAATGTCACTTCAAATTCAATCTCGTCAAGCCTTAGACCTTCATGGGTTTAGATTGTTACTGGTCAGACAAGAGATAAGTTTCATTGCAAAAAGAAAGAAAAAAAAGATTTTTTTTTTGCATTCAGTTGAAGCCAGATCAGTTTTTTTTTACTTCTTCATTGGTGTTTCTGTAATTAGAATATTACCTATTGCCTACCTACAGTGTATGGTGTAGTTACTTTATGTCAGCATCCCACCTTTTTTCTCACCCTGATAGGTGGTAATAAACCGTTTTGGTGCAATAGAAATGAACAACGCTACACTCCAATAAATAAGAGCACCTCTATTTAACACAAAACACCTGACGTCATGGATCTGAAACAGCAGGAGAATCAGCTGAATCTGAAGCTGCAAGCTGGAGCAGATGGAAAATGTAGCAAAGATCCTTTCACAATAAAATAAAATAACATATTAAAATAAAATAAAAATAATTAAAGAGACCGATGCAGTTCCTGATGTTCACGCTGCTGCTTTTATTCTGTAGTCCATTAAATGGATTTGGTACCTGCTGTGGCAACCACCATCTTATTAGCATCTGGGCATCAAGACAATTCTATCTATCTATCTATCTATCTATCTATCTATCTATCTATCTATCTATCTATCTATCTATCTATCTATCTATCTATCTATCTATCTATCTATCTATCTATCTATCTATCTATCTATCTATCTATCTATCTGACGAATAAATAACATATATTCCAGCATATTTTGGTCAATATTTAATGCTTATTTTTTGGGAATATATACTTATATACTGTCTTACCTGCTCAGATTGTTGCCATGCAACCTTCTGCAAAAAGTTTTAAACTTTAACAATTAAAATATTCTTGTAAATAAAATGATGTTTTTATGTAAGATTTGTATCACTTTGACTGCAGCATATTCAGAGGGTATGTTTTTTTTTATTTTTATTTTTTTTTTTTACATTATATATTTCTCATTTGCTATTTTATTCAAACGCAACCCAATAACTTTATTTTGAAAACACCAATCCGGAAACCACCAATTAATGTAGAATATTGACAAAGTATTTCACCAGGTGGAGGGGAGCGGCAGAGAGCCGTCAAGCAATGCTGGGCAGCCGGGAAGCAGGCACCGCTGGCGCACAGGAGACGGCCCCCGGGTCGCTGGGTCCCCTGGGGCCCCTGAACCCGGAGCACCGCGGGGAGGAGAGGCCTCCCGGCCGGGCAGGGTTTCCTGTGGCCGGGCTGGTCAGCTGGAAGCGGCATCCGTGCAGGACTTCAGCCCTGTTTGCTGCAGCCAACGCTGTGATCTGGTAGGCATCACCATGACGCAGGGATATCCGCGTCCAGACTCACAACTCTGACCATTAATCACGTTTTTGGATCAAATTAAAACTTGTTCCGTGTGTAGGTTAACATGATTATTATCTGTTTCTTTACTTTTATTGTACAGTTTTTATTAGGATGATTATGGAGGATTAATATTCCCAGGTCTAATTAAAACAGGGGGGAAACTTCTACAAGTTCTATTTGTATTTTTAAGTAATGAAAGAAAAAAATAAATCTCTATTTAATTTGAAGATTTTTCATCTATCATTATGGCTTGTGACTGTAAGAACATTTTAACAAAGTATTTTTCTATTGAACAATCCACTGTCCACTGTCCGAGAATAAAACTATTTATTGTTAAATATATTAATCTTAAATGTTTTCTTTGAAACCATGAACAATGTTGCGTTTTTGAGAGAAAATTAAAACATGATTCAAGTATAAAATAAAAAAGTATAGTATAGTATAAAAAAAGTTTAAATACAATCTTTTTACAGAATTGTACATAACATACTTTAGTTTAATGTTACATGATTAGAAATAGCGGCTATACTATATTAGTATAAGGTGTATAACACAATTATTCTATGACTGACATTGTTCTACAGGTATAATCCTTTTAATTAAGGCTGTATTTCCATGATGTGTTCATAGAGGTAAATGGGAGTGTGATTTATTTGTCATTATCCTCCTGTTTAAACTAGTGGCGACTGGTAAAGTATGAAGGACTCCTATTAAAAAAAGAAAATGATGCGTCACAAGAGGAAGCCAAGGAACAGGCTGGTGGGAATAACAGGATGGTCTGAGCAGGGGCTGACATGTTTTGTGCTGGAGAGGTGATTCCTGAACTAGCAGGTGGCTGATTAGAAACGGTGCAGCCATGAGGGAAGGCAGAGTATCTGGTGTTGATCTGAGGAAACAGGAGGAATGGCTGAGAACACACAGAGAGGGGACAGAATATCATTGGAAATATCAAAATAAAGCAAAACACAAAAAACATGACAGCAAAGATTATGACAAAGCTTTGATACCTGTCAAACTAAATTAGTCTCAGAGTTAAAACTGTTTTTTGTGTCTCTACAGGGTTGTTGCCTTCAGGTCTTTTAGGATCTACAGCCTTATTTCCATCCTGTTGGCTCTGTTGGTCGTCACTGTGACTGTTAGAGATGCTGTTTGGACCAGGACCAAAGGTAACCTTCAAACACTTGATCCCGCCGTCACACTGGTTCCGGATCAGTTCTATTTATGCGTGTATATGTATACCCAGAGATAACCTATGCATGCACAGGGAGATCAGGCAAAGTTCCTGCAGAAAAAAACCAACCTGCGATTTGAACCCAGAACTGCAAAAAAAAAAAAAAAAAGAAGAGAAGAACTAAAAGTAAGTTAAATATTCTTGAAATTAGTATTTATTCTTGATTTGAGAAGGCAAGTTCCAATGATACGCCAATGGAATAAGATTTTTGCACTTAAAATTGGAAGAACTTATCTCCATCATCTTATTTCCAGTGGGATATATATATATATATATATATATATATATATATATATATATATATATATATATATATATATATATATATATTTAAGGGGTCAAAATACTAATTCCATTGGCAGATAATCTTATTTACCTGCTCAAAAGAACAAATACACTCATTTTGAGAAAACTTTGCTTACTTTTAGTTCCCTTTTTGCAGCGAGGGCCATTGTGCTTCATGCCTACCAACTCCACCACTATACACCACTTTGCTTATATCATTTTTTTGAATGTCATAATTTTTGGATGCAAGTTTTGGAAATAACATTTCAAGTGCCCCACATTAACAGTGTGCATGAGTATTGTTTATTTCAGTAATAGTCCGTCTCTCTAACTACACTAGGTAACATGTTGAAGCTCACAGTCTGACGACGTCTTTGATGCTCTTTAGCTAAATTCAAGATGGCTGCCATGTCCGTCTGGCCAGTTTATGATCAAATGTCTGTTTGGTAGTGCGCCTTGGAAATGATTGACCTTCTGGATCGTCCAGTCCCCACAGGAAACTATTGGAACTCCGTCTTAGTGGCCGTTAGGTTCTGGGTCGCCTCCCTGAACAATTCCCTTATTTTCCTGATTACTAGTTTGGTTGTGCACCCAGATTTAGGGAGGGTCGGTCCTGGTGGCTGCAAAATTTTTAGATTGTCACATAATGGCGAACAGAATGCTTTTTGTTAATTTTATTTTATTTTTTGCATCCTTCCTTTGGGATGTGAGCGATCGGACCTCAGAGGTCTGTCCAGATATCCATCTTTAACTGTTAGACCTCATGTGTGCTCTAGATGCACCAGATGCAGTGGAGCTCAATTGTGCAGGTAAAAGTACAGGATATGAATACTTTTGTACCTATTTTTTATTTTTATTTATTTTTTACAATTTTTTAGGTTTTGTAATGACAATTGGTGATTATGGGATACTTTGTCTAGATTTGTTCCAAACAAGGTGTTTTACTGCAGCTGTATAACAGGTATGTCTTTATCAGTGAAGGGGTGTGAACCATGGCGCTGTAGTTTTCTATAGAACTGGACCTAAACAGCTGCATGTTGGGGGTTGGGGGTTTAAAGCCATCGTTCGACATTTGCATAATTTTTTCCTGTACTAAAATGTGTTCTAAAAATATTTTTTGTAAATCTGTTTAATGAATCTCTGAGAGAGAGGCTGCGTTGCTATGGGATCTTCATGATTAAATAAAGAACAAATTAATAAAAAAAAAACTGAAATCAAATCAAATTGTCTAATCAGAGGATTTGGACTTTCTGCTGGTCAAACCAAAACCTGCTGGGAAATCATGTTGTCTTGGAGAAACTGGCGATGGACAACAGAGCCATTATAAGTTATTTATTTGGTCATACATTTAGATCAAAACATCTCAAGATTTCTTAAAGAAAGACAATCATTCCAACCAAAAAGGAACAGGCAGAAGCAACGCTTACATTAGCCCATCGTTATTTAAACTCTTTTAACTGAAGCTGAATCAGCGGACCTCATTATACGCAACACAGTCAAGAGCAGAAAAAGACATGTTAACCATTTATATACCATTTTTACACGTTACCAACATTACGAACAGAAGACACGTTCCATTTCACACACATTGATAATCACTCAGTTTTACGCTTTAGTCGTTCTTTAAATCCTGTGTCAGTTTTATTTATAGAAGCAGGAATATTATTATTTTTAACCCTATTAACAATTTCTAATATTTTAGTATTAATTATATCCATTCATTTTAGGATTAATTTTAAGTTTCTTGTTTTATATTCATTTGCTATTGACTCTGACACCCAATGCTTCACATATTCACTGTGTAGTTTATCGTCTGTAATTAGACCTAAAGATTTAGTTACTGGATGCGATTGTGTCTCATTTTTTACTTTTAAAGACTTTCTGAGTTAAAAGGGACTATTAAGAAGAGCTTTCTGTTGATTTACAACCACTTTGTCTTGTTAGATGTCCCAAACTAGCTCCAACCTCAGCATCTTTAAACATCCCATTCCTTCACTGAAAGGCTTAACGTTAAGATGTTTTGCTTCTTTATCAATTGTCTCAATTTGATTTTATTAAAGGAAAAGGAGGCGGTTCAAGCTTCCCATCTGAGTCTTTTAGATGATTTCACTCAGTGCTTAGTCATTTTAACCCTGATGAGTAGCAACGAGACGCTGAAATCTGAAACCTGCACTCATCTCTAATTCATTCCTCTTTAAATGCACAAACATTAGATATCTATTTATGCCTTTAATTCACATAGAAGTAACTTAAAGTGAGCAGTTTTCCCCCCCCCCATACTCTTATATTATCTGGATACGTGTGCTTTATGTTTTGTTTTGTAGATATTTCACCATATTGTGCATAAATATTTACCTCTATTGAAGGCAAGGCAAGGCAAGGCAAATTTATTTATATAGCACAATTCAGTACAAAGACAATGCAAAGTGCTTTACATGATTAAAACATAGCAAAATAAAACAGAATAAGAGCAAGTAGGAATAAAATATAGATAGAAAATAGAACAAAAAAGTGGTGATTCAGTTAACTAGGACAGTTGAAGGCAATTTTAAACAAATGTGTTTTTAATCTTGATTTAAAAGAACTCAGGCTTTCCGCACTTTTACAGTTTTCTGGAAGTTTGTTCCAGATAATTGGAGCATAGGAACTAAAAGCTGCTTCTCCATGTTTGGTTCTGGTTCTAGGTATGCAGAGTAGGCTGGAGTCAGAAGACCTGAGTGGTCTGGATGGTTTATACGCTGATAACAAGTCTGTGATGTATTTAGGAGCTAAGCCATTTAAGGATTTATAGACTAACAGAAGTATTTTAAAGTCTATTCTCTGAGATACAGGGAGCCAGTGTAAGGACTTTAGAACTGGGGTGATGTGCTCTACTTTCTTAGTCTTAGTGAGGACGCGGGCAGCAGCGTTCTGGATCAGCTGCAGCTGTCTGATCCACTTTTTAGGCAGACCTGTGAAAACACCGTTGCAGTAATCAATTCGACTAAAAATAAACGCATGGATTAGTTTTTCTAGATCCTGCTGAGACATCAGTCCTTTAATCCTAGAAATGTTCCTCAGGTGATAGAAAGCCGACCTTGTAACTGTCTTTAGATGCTTTTGAAGGTTCAGGTCTGAGTCCATCACTACTCCCAGGTTTCGGGCCTGATTAGTGGTTTTTAGCTGAAGCGACTGAAGCTGTGTGCTAACTTTTGATCTTTCCTCTATTGGTCCAAATATTATTACTTCAGTTTTGTTTTTATTCAATTGGAGAAAATTTTGGCACATCCACGTATTGATTTCTTCTAGGCATTTACTCAGTGCCTGAATTGGTTCATAGTCACCTGGTGACATGGTGATGTAGAGCTGTGTGTCGTCTGCATAGTTATGGTAGCTGATGTTGTTATTTTTTATTATCTGGGCTAGAGGGAGCATGTAGATATTGAATAGGAGGGGACCCAGAATGGACCCTTGGGGAACCCCAAATGGGATTTTTGTCATCTCTGATGTAAAGTTACCTACTGATACAAAAAATTCCCTGTCCTTTAAGTAGGATTTAAACCAGTTGAGTGCTGTACCAGAGAGGCCGACCCAGTTCTCCAGGCGTTCTAACAGAATGGAGTGATCGACAGTATCAAATGCTGCACTAAGGTCCAATAGAACCAGCATGGTGGTTCTTCCACAGTCTGTATTTATATGGATGTCATTAAACACCTTGATCAGGGCGGTCTCTGTACTGTGGTGAGCATGGAAACCTGACTGGAAAACGTCAAAGCGGCTGGTCGTTGTTAAGAAGGTGTTTAATTGTTGAAATACAGCTTTTTCAATAATCTTACTGATAAAGGGGAGGTTTGAGATGGGCCTGTAGTTCTGGAGTAGAAGTTTGTCTAAATTATTCTTTTTCAGCAGTGGTTTGATAATTGCTGTTTTTAGGGACTGGGGGAAAACACCTGACAGGAGGGACGTGTTTATTATCTGAGTCAAATCAGACGCTATGACAGGTAAAACTTTTTTAAAGAAAGCTGTGGGTAGAACATCAAGACAGCATGAAGAGGAACTTAGCTGCTGAATGATCTGCTCTAAGCTTTTGTAGTTTATTTGGCTGAATTGGGACATTTTGTCAGGATAAGTTCCAGCTGAATAAAGCATTGGTTCTGGAGCTGGTGTGGAAGTACAAACTGATCCTCTAATTTTTAGGATTTTCTCAGTAAAGAAGTTAGCAAATTCATTGCAGGCCTTGGTGGAGTGGAGTTCTGAAGCCATGGACACAGGAGGATTTGTTAACCTGTCGACTGTGGAAAATAAGACACGAGCATTATTAATGTTTTTCTTAATGATCTCAGAGAAGAAAGATTCTCTTGCATTTTTCAATTGTAAGTTATATCTGTTAAGTCTCTCTTTATAGATGTCATAGTGAACCTGGAGTGTATTCTTTCTCCACCTGCGTTCAGCTTTTCGACATTCCCTCTTTTCACTTCTAACTGATGGAGCATTTCTCCAAGGAGATTTTTTCTTCCCGGAAACAACTTTCACTTTAACTGGAGCAATGCAGTCAATGATGTCTGAGACTTTAGACTGAAAGTTATCTACTAGCTCATCTACTGAGTTGCAGCCCAAGGTTGAAGTAGCAGAGTAAGCTTGAATAAAAGTTTCAGTGGCATTGTCCTTAAAGGTGCGTTTTCTTACGATGTCCCTTTGGCTAAATGAGTCACTGGTAATGATACATTCAAAGGTAACGGAGAAGTGATCGGATAAGGCAACATCAGTTACATTGACCTGTGAAATGTTTAGACCTTTAGTGATGATTAAGTCTAAAATATGCCCCTGCTTGTGTGTTGGCTGTTTAACATTTTGAGTTAAACCAAAGTTTCTAAGTGTGTCACACAGTTCTTTTGCACTTCTGTCTTCAGGGTTGTCAACGTGAAAGTTGAAGTCTCCCACAATAATTAAACAGTCATAATCAACACATATCACAGACAAGAGGTCACTAAAATCCTTAAAAAAGTTTGATGTGGACTTAGGAGGCCTGTAAACATTCAGAAGCATAGTTCGTACCGGGCTCTTTACCTTGAGAGCCAAATGTTCAAAAGAGTCAAATTTTCCCAAAAACACCTTTTTACACTTTAGTGAATCATTAAACAATGTTGCTACTCCTCCACCTTTCCTTTGCTGTCTGCTCTCACAAAGGAAATTGTAGTTTGGAGGTGTTGACTCCAGCAGTATTACTTCTTCATTAGATTCATGTAATCATGTTTCTGTTAAAAACATAACATCAAGATTGTTGTCAATAATAAAGTCATTAATTAAAAGGGATTTTCCTGACAGAGATCTAATGTTTAATAAACCTAGTTTATATGATTTGGTGGTTGATGATGTCTCTGTGGCAGGTTGCATCTGACAGTTAATGACTTTCAAGTATTTGTTCCTGTTTATCCTTTTGTTTTTCTTTTTTCTGCCACGAATCATCACAGATATTCCGTAATTCCCGGGAAAAGACCCAAGCTGATTCTTGAAACTGTCTTGTCTGATAAACGTGCAGCGAGGGCCCGCTGTGTATCACAGCGAAGTAATCTGAAGGTCTTGAGGACAGGCATGTTCCGTGATACGTAGAGGAGGATCTGGGGCTCTGCGGCCTTTGGAAGATGCTGGTTTAGTCACAGAGCTGTGGCTATATGGAGAGGATGTCATCTGTAGGCCAATCTTAAATACTTTGTTCATGTTGGGAGAAAATTCCAGAAAAGGAACCTCTGGGCTTTGTGGAGAGGAAGGCGAGGCGGGTGTAGTCCGGACCGGTGTTCGTGACGATGGATTTTCTTGGTCCTCTCTTTGTCCTGCTAAGATCTGGGATGAATCCTCCTGTAGCTCTGAGAAAGCCTCTTTCTGTGTCATCTTTCTGGCCATTGAGGCTGCTGGTGGTCCAAACAGTCGTCTGCTCCCAGAAGTGACACTAATAAAGACCAATTTTGATATTTTCATGTAAAACACACTTTTAAGAACAACGCTGGATGGTAAACTGTGTTTTTTTTTTTCTCACCCACAGGAGCTCATATATGGCGCAGCATGACCACAAGGTAAGGCAGGATGAAAACAGCACTTAGAATAAGGGAGTCTGGGTTGTTTGTTGCCGTTGGTGGGACGGTTCTGGTTGAGAACGAATCTTTGTTTCCACCTAAATGTTGCCACATTTGTGAGGATATTATCGTTTTGGGCTCAGCAGCAGGATGTTTGTGGGTTGACTGCTTGTTGAAGGATGGGATGCCGTCCCACAGCAGTGTGTGACCAAGCTGGTGACCAGGGGAAAGTACCAGACCGTTACGGTTGCTGAGTTAATGAAGTCTTGTCGTCTTTCTCATTTCTTCACACTTTAATGATTAAGTTAAATAAACACCAAAGTAGAGGGAACGGTGGAATAAGTTGTTTGTGGGTTGAGCTCATCTCTCTGCCAATGCCAAATGCATTTTCCTTACAGATGTGGCTCCACTTAAAGGGAAAGGATATAAGATGCGTTCCAAACACAGATTTCCTTACTTTTGTGCTGAGTAGATTATAGACGTGTTGAAGCTTTTCTCATGGGCATCTAAACCATATCTTTCTCCGTGGGTATAATTAAGTACCTATGATCTTTTCGCTCCTAATAAATCTACTCAAAGCCACAGTTCCTGTGAGATGTGCACATTTCATCGTCGCTCTAAATATCACACAAATATTTCAGCTTTTAATGATTTTATGAGAACTGCCGCTGCAAGTTTGACTTTATTTAATCCACACAAGCTCAAATGTCTACATTCACCTGCACCGTTATTTCTCTATTCTAGTTATTCTTTTGCAAAATTTCACCGAATGCCTTTTTCTGCTAAGCAACAAGCTTCTGGCATAATTCTGCCCGGGATGCAGTAGAGTTAAAGTTCGACTCCTTTATCCGTTTCAAATGCAACTTCAATGTATGTTTGGGATTATCAACCTGCTGGAACATCCGATTGTCTCCCAAGTTTAAACCATCTAACCTCAACTGTCCTCTTCACATGAAAGGAAACTGATGTTTAAGGACAAGCAGGAATCTGCTTGAGACACCCGTATCGCTGTCCAGAGTGAAGCCAGATTTATGCCTTCATAGTCTGAAACGGTGCCGACAAAGAAAGAAACAACATTAATCCACACGTGGGATTTTCAGCCACCCACAGTGTCGAGCCCCATGCCTTCTGGGGAAAGGTTTCACGGTCAGATGAGACGGCGAGGTGGTGGTAGGATCATGGTGCGGCTCAGTTTCACTGCCAGTCGTCTTGTTGCAGCTTCATATTCTTCAACTTCATCTCAGATCAATAGCTATGGTTTCGAAAATGGTTTTGAAATGTGGAAAAAAGGCTAACATTAAGCTTCTGACAGTTCGTGGACTACGCTTTGAACCAGGGTCCATGTCATCAAAGCCAACAATTCACTTTTACCAAGAAGAGTTGTCAAATATCAGAGGTTACGGTGCCGCCAGAGGGTCTGTATGCACGTTTAGACCGTTTGGTTCAGAGGAAACCCGAAATAAAGCCATAATTATTGGTGCTGCAGTAATTATTCCACTTTTTTAAATAATTTATTTAGTCGTTAAACCTTTATTTATACAGGCAGTCTCAGTACTCAACACATATTTAAAAACTCCTGCCAGACATCAATGCAAGACTTACTGAAATACGGTGTTGCAAAGTTTGAAATATAAAATAATAGATTAAAAAAATGTATCAGATCAAATGCGTCAAATGTTAAAGCAGCATTCATGGTGATGATGATTGCATGAAAACCGTAAATATGATTTCCTTCGTCTCTGAGCCGCCAAACCCGCACAGCGCAGCGCGTCTGATTGGCTCTCAGGCTGCCTGGAGGAAAAACCAAACACCTTGATTGGAAAATAGGAGGTTGATCATGTTTACATCACATGAAGGTTTAACTGGAGAAATGTGACTCCAAATTGGTTTTACGTGATGCGGCAGATAAAAGACATCAGACTTTGTTGGAACGAAGGACACGGTCGGTTCTTGGGGGGGGGGGGGGGGGGGGTGGAGTTAGTCTTCTCTGGCGGATTCAGAGGCCGGCTGCAGAAAACAAACCGAGCGTTTGGGGGTTTGGGAAGAACTCCTCTGGTTGTTGACTGCTGTGAACGTCTCAGCTTCAGGCCACTTTATCCCCATCAAGCTCCCTGCACAGGAGCAACATTTAGCAACATGCCGGGAGAAAAAAAAACATGTTAAAATGAACAACAAAGAATATTTATTTGGTATTAAAACATCAGCAAGTGTATGTTTGAAGGACTGTCAGACTGACCGGGTTTGTTTCTGCAGCCGGGGCAAATATCACACAGTGAGCACCAGGCCGATGTTTGTGGTGTAAACAGCAGCCCTGCATTGAAACGCCATTCTGTCAACACACACAGGCCACGATGAACAGCGGGGCAACCATGCTGTGTGTTTTAGCTTCACCTAAAGACTAACAAACACATTCCCCTGGATTTAAAACCTCCTGTGACAAAAATCTATAATCAGCACGAAGAATCGATATCTCCAGGATTGATCCTTTCTCTGACGTGCGGGGTATTTCTGGACAAGGTGCTGATGCAGCATTTTCTCTGCATTATAACCTTCTCACTATGGAAGATCACAGATCATCACCAAGGTGCTGGTTGTTCCAGAAGGACGTTTTGACTCCACTTTTTCTTCATGGCTGTGTTTTTGGACGGATTTGGGAGGAAGCACGCTCCACCTGGATGAAGATCAACTTCATGCATGGATTTACTTCACTGTTGGCGCCACGCGAGAGTTAACTCAACAACAACTCTCACCTTTTCTATGTCCCAAACATTCAAAAGGAATCAAAAGAGAAACCAGGTTTGTTATTCTGAAGACGAGGAAGACCATCCGCAGTTAGGAGCCTTTATTTATCCTTCACACGAGCTGAACTGAACCTGAACAGGCCTGTATTTATACCAATTCTGGCTTAGTTGCACCACTTCTTTCAAGGCAACTCTTCAGATGAGATACGACATGTCTTCAGCAGAGAAGACGTCCTTTACAACTAACTCCCTGGATCTGGCTCTCCTTGCTGAGCTTCTTTTACTGACCTCACCGGAGTAATCTGGTCCTTTCTAATACCGTGAGGTTTCCTCGCACACAGAAGGCCTACTGTCCATGCCTTTCTGAACAGCCTGTCCAACTTATTGCACAGAGGTTACAGTTTTCTAACAACATGATCCTGAATCTGCAGAGCTGATTGATCACATCTGACCATCTAATCTAATCCTCCTAACTGAGGCTGAACCGTCTGACCTGCACACAAACACACAAACCAGTGACTCATTCTGGATGAAAACATTTGTCTCTTAGCAGCTCAGTACACTGACAGTAATTTTTTTTTTTTTAAAGAAACATGTTTTTGCTTCGTCTTTCTGTTTTCCTCCAGTGTTCAGTGCTGCGTTCATGCAGGTAAACAGCCTCCAGATGTGCACAGAGGTTTAATGAAGGTTAGAAAATACCTCCGATGATCTGAGATCTGAGTTTGTGTGCTCACTTTTCTTCCCACCTTCAAAAACATCTTTCCCAATCTGCTATTTTTTTGGGGAGAAATGTAAGCTACTGCTCTGAATTACTGTTCATGTTTTTTTCCCCTTATTTAATACAATAAAAATAAGGTTGTAACGGAACACACAAAGTAACGGTTTGGTACGTTCTCAAAATGCTTCAATCAGATGAATAAATGTTGTATATAGTATATATTATATATATATATATATATATATATATATATATATATATATATATATAGATATATATATAGATACACAGACAGACATATATATAGAGATAGAGAGAGAGAGAGAGAGAGAGAGAGAGATAGAGAGAGAGAGAGAGAAGAGATAGAGATATACACATACATACAGATATATATATATATATATATAGTATGTATGTATGTATGTAGAGAGAGAGAAGAGAGAGAGAGAGAGAGAGAGAGAGATAGAGAGAGAGAGAGAGAGAGAGAGAGAGAGAGATAGAGATATCTCTCTATCTCTCTCTCTCTAGATATCTGTAGTGTCTATATATCTCTATATCTCTCTCTATCTCTATATATATATATATATGTGTCTATCTATATCTATATATATCTATCTATATATCTATATGTGTATATATCTCTCTATATCTCTCTATATATATATATATATCTATATATATGTCTATATATATATGATTGAATACAGGCTCATAAGCAGGAATATCCAATTCCTGGATAATTATACAACAATGTAATTAACAATATAACCACTTGAAAATGCTCAGTGTTGACGTTTAGACATTTTTTGAATAAGACTGTCCTTACATTAAAACATAATTATATTTTGTTGTTTTGATGTGTACCAGTGTGCAGCTGTTGGGGAAAATCCCCTCCATCTTGCATTTGGTTTCCTGCTCGGATGGTAGGGACGACCGTGTGGATGTCAGCGGGTTTTGCTCCAGTACTGCTGATGTTTACGTTCAGCTTGAGGTCGTTTAGTTCAGTTCGGTTTGACTACGTCTACCATTTGCTCTCTATATAAAAACAGACTCCTTGTTTAAAGTTTGCATATAATTTCCCTGGTATTCTCCCAGTTTCCGTCTTTACTCAGGGCCCAGAAGAGTTGCGTCTAATTCTGTTCCTCAAATGTTGATGTCCTCCATGTTTTAAGTGTTTTCCTGCTTCAGCACTGATTATCTAACTCGAAGGATCGTCAACAATCCTCTGCAGAGCTTGATTGCGTTCTGAAGAGGAAATTAAATCATTTAAATCTGCTGTAGAGCAGCAGAGAGCAGCAGAGCCCCTGAGGACCAGAACTGGACACTACAGGCCCGAAAGTATTCATTCATTCTCCTGTGATAGCTGTGGATGTCAACCCATTAAAGCCTTTGACATTTTTCACATTTACAGCGGAAACACCCAGTTCAGTGGAAGCTTCAGACACAAACTGTCTCCTTCAGATGAGCAAATGTTGTCTGAAGGCACTTGACCAGACAGACAGATCCAGCTTATAAACAGAAATATAGCTATAGTCCATTCAGTCTAATTCTAACAACATTAGATCCTGATTATAAAACACTGCAGGGAGGTTAATTTTATAACTCAACCTGATAAAAAGTTTTCTATCTAAGGAAACCCAGTCGATGGCGCTGAGTTACTGAATCTGCAGCAATGCTGAACAAGCATGTGGCGACAGTGTACAGTTGGTTGCATTAAGTTGCTAACATCACAGCAATCCCTCAAATGCGGCATCACTGTGGTGACAGTAGAAAGGATCGCTCCCTGCTGACAGAAAGAAACCTCCTGCTGAACCTGGCTCAGTGGAGAGCGGTCATCTCCCACATCTGTCTGTCAGCCTGAGATGAAGGAGAACAAAAAAACATCCAAGAAACCCACAGAACCTTTGATCCTGAAGTGTTTTCCCAGGAACCCAGGAAACATCTGAAGTCTAGAAACCGGGGGTGCACCAGTGTCGCTTTGCACAGGGAATCCAGTTTTACTGCGCCGTGAAGTGAGAGAGTTCGGACCCAGAAAGAAGCAGCTGCCTTGAAGTCGACGTTTTCAGGCTAGGCACTTAGGATGAGGCCGAAGAACAGAACTGGTCGATGAAAACTTCAGCAACACCTGAAGGGTCAGGAGCAGACTATTGACAGACCAACACGGTTAGGCTTGTCGAAACGTGTTGGGTTTTTATTGTTTTTATTGGTGTTGCCTATTGTTTTTATGGAGTTAAGACTTTTTTTGTCATACTGCTGGTGTTTTTGTGGTTGTGATGTATGGATCTTATTTGTTTGTATTTTTGTGGGAGTGAATATTGTTGCAAGTGTGGGATTATATACCCCATTTAAAACTGACGTGTTTTCAGCAAAAGCCTAATTGGGCTCTACTTGAACCAGTCAGCAGGTTCCATCCCCCTGTATGCTGATTGGTCACTTTATGTATGCGTCAATAAGTGATTGGTTTATGTGAATTTTTTCTGCATCGCGCTTCTTATTTAAAGATAACTGATGTGGTGATTTATAAGGACCCTGGAGGCCAGAAGCTGAAATGTGTTGGTCTGTTATTAAAGTCTGATCCTGAACCTTTAAGTGTTGCTGAAGCTTTCCTCTACCAGTTAATTTATGCTCTTCATGCACCTTGGAAGTTGGTGAAGTTGTGTCAGAAACATTTTAGATCTCGGCAAAATAACAGAACAGCAAGCTTTAAGGATGGTGGTGGGGCCGATTTACTGCCAGTGGACGCAATAATGACTCAAGAGGAAAACTTCCAAATGACCTTAAATCGACTGCTAGAATGAGGCGATCCCAGAGGATATTGATCCCGTCACACATGCCAACTGACATGGAGGTGAATTTCAGGCTCCATATTCAGAAACTCGTTAGTAAAATCTTTTCGATCAGTCAGTGTTGTTGACATGCTTTTGCCTGGTTCACTTTTACCTTCGCCTCTGCCAGTCGTGCTGAGTTACGACCCTGGCTGAGTTCACAGAGGCTGGCTCTCTCTCTTGACCTCCGGCTGAATGGCCTCCAGTGTTCGGCGTCGGTCCGTTCCTCAACGCCACCGCTGGCTGGCTGGCTGGCTGGCTGGGGTTCAGCAGAGGATGCAGGGATTAGTGGGCGCCAGCCTGGATGCAACACATCCGAGTTATATAACAGAGCATTTCAGGTCGAGGAAGTTTCACGTAGTTCACGCTAAACGACACCGACCACATGGCTAAAAACACCAGGAGGACTACAAAGACCGAGTGGGACAAATAACTGAACGGTATTTATCGAGTTCTCCTGGAGACGCATGTGTTGACGGGTCTCCGTCTGAACGGCTGCCACGCATCGTGGCTCTGTCTCTGTGTGTCAGTGTGACATTTGGCCAGCAGGCCGGGGATTGTGTCGCCTCCACCTGCTGCTGTCCTTCTCTGCCGCGCTGTGGGTCTCTGTGCGCGGGGCTTACCGCAGGTCCCGGTCAGAGGCTTGCAGGAGATTAGCTGCTGACCCAAAATGCAAGCTGACAGCTGCGGGATCTAAGCCATCCCTCCGTCTACGTGCATTTTATCTGTGCATGGAAAAACTCTCGTGTGAAATCAATAACATAATTGAAAACTGAATATTTTTGACCGCTGGCCTTATTTGGCTCAGCTTCATTAATGTAAATATTATTTTGGTTTCACGTCTATCTACATGCAACACTTCCTTCTTTAAACTGGACTGAGACCCTAAAGGACATTAAATAACAAAAATGTAACTAATAACTGGATCTTATATAAAGAAGAAACTTGATTGTGATTAAAAGCCACATGATGGCTGCTGTATCCCCGTTTCACCACAAGGTGGGGCTAAAAGACTCCATAAACCTGACTCTTTCCTATCAAAGCAAGAACAGCTTTCTGCTGTAGCCTTGACTGATGAACACTTTTAACCCCTTAAAGGTCGTATTAATGGGTTAATATTATGGAACAAAATAAAGATTCAAACAGTTTGAAGCTCAGTGAGGATTTTTGTTACCTGAATGTGTTTTAACTTGCACTGTGGCTCTTACAAAATAAAACATGAATTAGTTTTAGTTATAAGGACATAAGAAGCTTTTAAAAGTCATTTAATGTTTCTTAATTTTCTCAAGCTCAAGCTAGCGTCATTCTACAAAATCATTTTTTTTCCCTTCGCAAAGCTGAATAGACCATTTTGCTCTCAAATCTAAACATGGAAATACATTCTGTTTTAATTGTGTTAAGCTTTCAAGTTAAAGCAGTTAGGTTAGTTCATATTTATAGAATCAATTTTTTTTGTAGCAATGGGGGCAAAGTGGCTCTTAGGATTGAAACTGACAGTTTTTTTTATTGTTTTTACTATTTTCTCTTTTCTCTAATGACATACAAATATATTACATTTTAAAATATGACTAAATGCAGTTACTGTGTTTGGTGAAGAAAATCCAACTTCTTTATCTAATTGGTGTCCTAAACAAGCCTATCTAAAACTGGATGCATATATGTGGGGCTATGATTCATGTGACATGATGTCACAACCACACCGTTGATTAAATATTTATAAATAGTTTTCTGGTTTCACAATAACATAATAATAATGTCTTGAGCATCAATTAACTTGAACATTTCATTTTTGCTAATGACTATTTGGACATTTTTTAACTTCTCAGGGCTTGTTTTGTCTGATACACTCACTCTGTAATTTACATCGTCAGTAAAATTGTTGCTATCTGTCTTTTTGACTTCAAATTAAAAGCTATCGCATGCTAAGGACTCTTTGCACATTTTCTCCTTTAACCTTTATTTAACCAGAAAATAAAGGACAGTAATTGTCTTTTTTTTCAAGGGAGACCTGTCAAAAAATAAAAATAAAGACAAATAAAAAAATTAAAAGAATATTACATATAAAACATCTTATATAAATAAAACATCTTATATAAATAGCATCCACAAAGACTATTTAAAAAATGGAATATAAAATTTAGAGTCTAGAATTAAAAACACTGACAATTAAAAAGTCATTTCTAAGCACTTTTAGCTTCGCAGGAAGTGATGTCAGCGCATTCAGCTTTCTGAAAACATCATGTTTGTGTGAATCTGTGTGAATTCTGAGCCGGTGTCTCGCCAAGATTTCATTATGTGACATAATAACGATAAAAACTCTCGATTCTTGATAAATGCCACAAAATATCGAGATAAAATGATAAAATGTACGTCTGTGTCGCCCACCCCTGGTGAGATCCAAGGAGGGAGTCACTGCTGTTGTGCTTCACCACAGCGAGAACAAAGTTTGCTAAGAGCTCTGAAACCAGAGCCATGTGTGTGTGTGTGTGTGTGTGTGTGTGTTTGTGTGTGTGTGTGACTCAGCTGTTTCTCCCGGAAATGATTCAGAATCTCACCAGATGGATCAGTGGGATCACCTGTTTCTGATTGGACCTCAGCATGACTGATGGCCGCCAGCACAACGAGATCTGGACTGAGCAGCGTCATCTGGCCTTGTTATATAAATATAGAAAGAAAGAGAGGAGTTGTTCTTAAAAATCAATCTTCTGTCAGATTTAATCTGCGTAATCTAATATTGTTAAATTAATTGTGTAAACTGAAAAATTAAATTTCTAAAGGTTTATTAGGTTGCTTTTATCGGCAGTGTATCTTGAGTCCCCATTAGCAGTGATTGTCCAAGTGTCACAACGTGTAATACAGACTCTGACCACTAGATCAGATCAGACTATGCATGCTCAGTATGAGGGATTGCTGCAAGACGACTGTCCACTGTGGCTCTACGCTCTTTCAGGAGGAGTGAATGCTGCTTGGAGAGACTTGATGCAACCTGCTGGGTTTCCTTAGAGAGGAAACTTTCTGACCAATCAGGAGGATTTGATGGAATCTGACTTTTGAAAGAGCCTTGAGATGATGTGTGTCATGAATTGGCGCTATATAAATAAAATTGGATTGAATGGTATTTCTAACACTAAGCAATAATATGTAGAAATTTGAATTTATAATGCTATACATTTACAGCAATGCTAGGCATTCAGCCGATGTCACTGAGCTCTATCGCCAAGCTTTGTCTTGTGCAAGTTATAACACAGAGGTTGACAGTGATGTTCATTCTGACTGATAATGAGGAATGAGGAGTTTGTGAAGGTTGTTTGTTCTGATGATGCACAATGAATTTGTGCAATTTGTTTATTCTGTTCAGTTAGGATGGTGAAATACTAAGCTACTACAGTTTTACAGTCACTACACAGTGTTTTATATAAATTGTTTTAAAAAAGTTAATCTCAGGAAGTTATGTTGGTTTACTGACGGTTGAATGTCTGGGGGGGGGGGTTGGGTGATGTGGGGGTTCATAAAATCAGTTTGAATAATATTCAAGCAGTAGCAATGTGAAGATGCAGTTTTGTAATCTATTTTAAATTTGAGATGGATATGTTGCGTTTTGCAAAAAAGTTAGGAAATTTTAAATTTTCTCAAAAATGTTACATTTTCAATATATTTTTAATGCAGTATTTTTATGCACTTATGAAATAAAGTCTAAAAAGATTATATGGTTTTCTTCCTTTGTTATATATTATTATAGTAAAAAAAAGTTATTTTTCTCAAAAATGCTAAAATGGATTTATCTCATTTTGCGATGAAACTCTTCACTTTTTCTTATTATTTATACTTCTAAAAATACCTTTAAAAAGAGGACCCTGGAAATCTGGGCGTCGTGAAATTTTAAATTTTAACCTGGAAAATTTTTTCTGGTTGATTCTCAACCAGAAAAGGCGCACCGCTTCAGGTTTGATGCTCTGCTCCAGGTGGAGGGTTTCTGATCCTGGGAATGTAGCTGAATGGTGCAGGAAGTGGGTTGGTGGATCAGGACCTCCTCTGCAGCAGTGAGGGGAGTTGTTAAGGACACCTTAGAGAAAGGCGCTGAGCTCCGACATCGCCGCTGACAGGAGTAAACTCAGATGATTCAGATATGTTATCATGACGCTTCCAGGACACCCGTCTTCTCTCTTTTTGGAGATACTCAGGGCAGATCCTACTGGAGAAAACCCCTCCAGGAGACCCAGCATGGACTTCACTGCTTACACCTTCTGTCCTGGGAACATCTTAGGACACCTGAGGAGGAGCAGCAATGTGTCCCTGAGGAGAAGAGTGGTTTGTTCTCCCTCTTGGACAGTTGGAATTTCCTGATCCTTTGCTCATCACAGCATCTCTTTAGCTTTTTGTGAGCTTTATTCTGTCAGCCAATAAAAATATACATCAGCTGTGAGCATCGAGGGCAGTAAAGCTCTAACAGGACAAATATTATTAGCATCCAAGATCTGCATGCATTGTGCTTTAAATAGAAAATCCTACCAAATATTGCACCCGAGCAATCCTTGAAATGGCAGAGCTGATTGCAATTCAATATGTTGTGCAGCTGTAGTTTAAAGCGTAAGGAGAGACCTACGATGACTCTGTGTGGCCGGACCACGGCTGCACCGCTCACACAAACCCAAACACTCAGAGAGCTTTCCAAAGCTTGCCTCTGCTTAAAAAAAGAAAAACTCACATATCTTTTTTATGCAAAGTCTGAACTCGTGACAGTAGATGAGCCAACATTTATTTTACCCTCACCAAAAAACCTTTGTGATGTTAATGTAACACACGTTGACATTATTAGGATGATGTATTGTGCAGCCCTGCGTGGATTGACTTTGTTTTGCTGTGTTGTGAAGATCTCTGGTCTTTTTCATGGACATATCTGATTATTTAGGCTGATTAGAGAACCGGAGGCCTGCACCGCGGAGCCGTGGTCAGCACTGTGGACTTGGACCGATAGCATCCCGGGTTAGAATCCAGTCCGGCTGCTTTCTGCGTGCAGTTTCCATGTTCCTGCTGAACGTGCATGGCTCCTCTCTGGGCTGCTGCTCCGCGGCTTCCTGCTACAGCCCAAAAACACGAGCGTTAGGTTAGCGGGTCTCCCTAGATAAATAAATTTGCCTTGCCTTGCCTTGCCTTGCCTTGCCTAGATCGCCTTTAGGTCTGTCCTGTGTGTCTCTGGGATATACTCCCAACCCAGCTTCTTACCCAATAACCCATGGGGATAGGGACAAAGCCCCCCCACGACCCCTGCATGGATAAGTGTGTATAGACGAGCATGAATGGAGCTTTAACTTACAGATGAAACCGTCTGAATATGACAGATGTATCTGTCCGGCCACACGGTCACTCAGAGACACAAGGAGGGGTGTGTTTGAGGGCCGATGTTGATGGGCTGTTGGGTGGGTGTTGTTGTTAGTGGCAGCAGTTTCATGAAGCCCCCCCCCCCTCAGCTCAGCTCCTCTGTACTCCTGACGGCTGCAGCGTGGAATGTAGCGTGACCCAGTTATTTTTAGACGGGTCCACTTGAAATACTCCAAGCGGGGTTTCATTGAGGATAAACAGAAGCTGCTGTCAGACTGTGTTGCCTGCTTTGCCTTGATTTGGCTGAATTTCACTGAGAAATACCAACTCAACCTCAGACTTCCATTATAGCAGAACACCTGGTTCCTCCTAGACTTTCAGACGACTGGTACGAACACCTGGAGATGTCTCCCGAAGATCGTGGGGCAGGAATAAGGTACGGAGCTTTGTCTGAAAGACAAAGAACCACTTTCTGGTCTATTCCTGATATTTCTTTATTTTGTATTGTCTTGGGGTTCCTCGTCCTTTAGGTTCTTGGCTTTGGGAGTTTGAGAAATGATAAGACGGCTTCCTTGAGGCCTTTTAGTCACAGTTATGATGGATTATGTTTGTCTTCTTCATGTTTCAGAGTAATTACAGAGAATTAGTTGGCTATAATTGGGACATTTTAGACCAGCATATAAAGCGTCATGAGGCGTCCATGCTGGTTTTGCATCCCCTCATCTCTGTGAAGTCTCGAGTTACTCGTTGCTTTTTGGTGTCCGGTGTTGACACATGCTGGCTGGCTTTTCCTGTTGACGTTAACTGGGAATCGGATCAGCCGGTCCCGTCTGGTTACTGTATGTGTGTCTTTATGCAGAACATAAACAGGGATTAGTTGCATCAGAGACAGATAGCGACACAAACAGGTGAGGAAACACATGAACACCTGCCTCCGTCCCCATCACTGGCTAATTCCGCTGCCATTAGTCACATTGTTTGTCTGGGCTCTATTTTAGAAGTGACCAGGCTTGTTAGAGGCTCCGACGTGCCGTCCCCTCTGTTATTCAGGAGATTCCTGACAGGGTTAAAAGGGATGTCTGTCCAGCAGCTGCTCTTTTGTTGCTACTCCCGCCGTCGCTCTCGTTTAGCTCCTAGACTCAACTTCGTTAGAAACGAGAAACGAGGCCTCGCCAGCGGGACTACAAAGCTGGGAACTCCACACCACTCCAGACATTTTGAATTGAGAAAGCTTCCTGGATGGGAAGCGAAACGTCTTCAGCTTCAGAATAGAAGTCTAGTTGTTTTATTTTATAACCTGTTTTTTTTTTGGATCACAGTATATTTCAATATAAACCTGGAGGAAACAAATAATAGAGCCAGTTTAAGTCATTCTGATTCTCCACATGGTCAAGCTCTCCTCCCTGAGTCTCTGGAACCTGCCTCACTTATGAGGTCCACGCTGCCACTCTAAAGGTTTAACAGATGTAAACAGAGGTGGCGCCATCTAGCGACAGTATCACAGAACTACCATAATGCCGGTTTGCTTAACTTATAAATCAAAATTAAATAATGCTGGACCGAGCCTGAACCTCTGAAATGCCTCGCAGTAAAGCGTCAGCTCGGCGTGATCAAGGACCAACCATTATTAATTACATTAAATGATCTCCAGCAACTTTAAGAGCCTCATTTCAGAACATTTACTCATGTCAGTCAACTCTGCGTCACATCTGAGCCTCGGCAGGTTTAGCCTCCACTTCACTGTATTCCCAGAGACATTCCAGGCTTTTCCTTCCTGGAATGATATTTTTTGCGCTATTTTTTTCACTAGATCTTGGACCTTTCTTCATTGTTTTGTTAGAAGGTGCTAATAGCCGTTAGCCGCTTCCTTGTTTTAACCCTTGCTGCGTATGTGCATGACGTACTTCTGTTAATATTGAACATAGCTATAGATTCTGTATATATATATATATATATATATATATATATATATATATATATATATATATATATATATATATATATATATATATATATATATATTGTCTGCACCATCAACACCAGGTCAAAATCCTTGTAAGTGCAAACCTACTTGGCAATAAACTTGATTCTGATTCTGAAATAAACAAAAAAGGCTTTGTTTACTAACAAATTGAGCAAAAACAAAGCATAAAACACCAAAATAACAGCTAAAACGACAGCAGGATGTGATAGCCTTTTCATAAAAACTGTATGCAACCAGAGTGAGCTACTGACATATAAATAAAAAAGTTAAATAACATGGCTGTGCACCATTAAATCTGGAGTTACAAACTATCTTATAACCAAATCTGCTCCTCTTTCAAGTAAGGGTTGTATTTTAGCAGATAAATTATTTTCATCAGATTTATGCTCTTGCATGTTCAGCTTCATGTTCTCTGGAAATCAGTGCCTGGAAATCAGAGTCTAACAGGAGCGCGTGCTTGGAAGCCGAGAAGGGGAGCTGCAGGCGGGCATTTCGTCATTAGAGTTACTTGAGACGCGGACGCTCGGGTCAGGTGGGCGCATGTGAGACAGCGCGGCTTTTCGTGGCCTCCTGTGTTGGTTTCCAGCAGCTTCTCAGGAGTGATTACCGCATGTAATTTTATTCAGTGTGATGCCTGATCACATCATAAAAGTAACATGAAGTCAATAGTTGGCTTCTTTAATGACAATAAAGGTGAAATAAAATAGCCAAAAGTGACTTTGTGATCTTTATTTGATCAAAGTTTAGTGTGATGTCGTATGAGGTAGAGGAACTCTGTGTTTGGAGCAAAAGAGATCCAGAAAATGGACGCTGCTCTACCATGTTCCCAACTTGTTTTCTGAAAACAAAGCCTTTTCCTCAGATGTGTTTCACAAAGTTGATACAACTTGGATATGACCCAGCAAGGTACTTGAGAACAAGCGAACCTAAAAAATGACTAAAGCAGCAAACAGCTCAGACGTTTGATGAAGCTTCCTGAGATTAGCTGCTGCGCTGTTGTGCTGTTTTCTGCTAACGCCAGCTTCTAATTAAGACAAAGCAAATAAACAGGTGGGAATTAACAATGGGACAGTAAAGTGGCATTTGAGCTGGTGGTTCTGTATATTAGACCGCAAAGTTATGAATTCTTAGATTTTTGTTAAACTCACAAAGCAGCGCTGTTGAGAAACTCGGATTGGTCAGCTTCCCATTAGCTGCTGGAGAGACAGACAAACCCCCACTGGATGGATGCTTACTATGTTACAATTAAATAAAAGCCCACCTTTGTGTTACTGCCTAGCATCAATAACATTTCTGCACACAATCTGTTCTACTTTGGCGACGTCTGGCATGCCAGGTTAGGTCAGGCCAGTCACGTTTGGCTTAAAATGAGCTAAACAAGCAAAACTAAAGCCTGTGAATGCTGTAATTTTAAACGGCTTGACGGTAGCAGCCTGGATGGTTAATAACTTTTCTATATGATTCAGAACCATTCATATAAAACCTGAGTGTAGCTGAATAATCACAGCAATTTTAACAAATCCAATTTTTAATAAACATCATATACAAACATCCTCGCCTACTGATAAACAACCTTTTAAAGTGTACGGGGTTTGTTGTAATAACTAAGACGAGGTGACAGAGTTGTTGCTGCAACCTGATCTTCCTGGGGATTTTCAGCAGTTGTTTGCTGTTTCCAGGGCAGCTGCTCGCACAGGACGGGAAGTTTCCATCCTCAGCTGGATTTAAATTTAGTATGCAGTCATTTCACATGACAAACACTGCAGTTATAGGCCCACCAGAAGAACAACAGCGTGGCAGGTTTTAAAGGATGATTGACTGATTTAATTACCTGTGCTTTAAACCTCTGCGCTTACTTTCTGTTCCCTGACTGAAGCAAGTTTTCTCTTTTTCACACTTATTGTATTTTAAACATAGCTTTCAATGCCAAAGTGGGACAAACCAATTTAGTTAATTTTCTTGTGAACTGAAAACTGTTCAAACAAAAGTCCCAGAAGTAAAATGTTGTAGCTGGCCCGTTCATCTACCGGGGCCGGATCATTATACATCACAGCATTGCCAAACATTATCACCTCCAGGGTGTTGGCTTTACAACAAAGACAAATGAAGGATCAGCATCACTGTGCAGAAACATGCCTAAAACTTTACACTCATTTATATCTTCCCACATGACTGACATGTTAGTCACAGCTCTGCTTTGCTACGATTTGAGGCGTTTAAAACAGGACGCTCTGCTTGCTTCATTCCCATGAATGAAGGTTTCATCCTGCAGGTGGCAGTGAATTCCCAGCAGCACAGTGACGGACAGCTCCCTGTTCCCATCCGACGCCTGCTTCAACAATCATCCTACTGCTGTTTATAGGTCATCCCTATATATAAACAGGCTTAAATCGGAGGAAACCGGACTTTCATTCAGTTCTTTCTGAAGACGTTTCAACACCTATCCAGGAGTTCCTCTCACGATGGTTCCTTCAGTTCCTTCTCTTCCAGCTTCCATTGTCTGAGGCATTCACTGATCGCTTCATCCCTTGGGGCCTTTGTCCTGATATGTTCTTGCAGCTTGGATGTTTCATCTGCTTTCATGTCGTAACATCAGTGGTCTGCATTTGCTCCTTTGGCCAACTTATTGCCCCAGCAGGGTATCTGATTACTGGCAAGTCATAGCTGTTGATTGCCTGGACCTTGTTCTTGCCATTGAAGCTGACTTCTCAGAACTTACTCGTTGCAGGTATTTGGCTGTTGCTGCTTTCCTTGTGGCCTCTTCATGGTTGCCAGTTGCGGTTTTCCAAGGCACTTATAGCTCACTTCAACATCTGCCATTGTCCCTTCTGGTTGTGCAATCCCTTCTGTGAGAATTACCTTCCCTCTTTCTCACCACCTGGCCACATTTCTCCAGCCTGAATGACATTCCCATGTCCCTGCTGTAGATCCAGGAGCGGTTCTAGACAGGGGCCAACAGGGCCCTGTGCCCCTGTAGAACTGTACTAAAAACAAGATGTTAAATTTCTTAGGATGATAAATGCTGACAAAGATACCGTGACTGACTGGTCATTTGGATCAGTTGTATTTTTTTTGTTTATGTTTTTACCCAATAATAAAATAACAAAATAATTAAAAAATAAATATAAAAAAAAAAAACAATAATTCAAAATTAAGCTGTTTCACGTTAAGCTCGTATTGAGAAAAGATCAGGGGTCTGCAACCTGCAGTTCCAGAGCCACAATTGGCTCTTTGTAAAAGTGCGGAAAGCCTGAGTTCCTTTAAATCGAGATTAAAAACACATTTGTTTAAAATTGCCTTTGAATGTTCAAGTTAAACTGTTTTACTGTTTTTAAATGTTCTTTTTTTGTTTCTACATTCTATCCCTACTTGCTTTTATTCCTATATTTTAATCATGTAAAGCACTTTGCATTGTCTCTGTACTGAATTGTGCTATATAAATAAATTTGCCTTACCTTGCCTTGCCTTGCCTTTGGCTTACTTAATATATTAAACGATGAAATATTGACCTGTTAAGTTCCCCCCCCCCCCTCAATCTTTTGTTCTGTGCCCCTGTGAAAAAAACACTGGCCCCACCTTGGCCCCCCTGCTAAATTTGGTCTAGAACCCCCACTGTGTAGATCCCTGTGGTGTGGATCAGTGAGTCGATGTCTCAGTCTTAGCCTGCAGCTTTATGTCATCCATGTGCAGGAGGTGGCCCCATCTCTGACTCAGTATCCATAGCTAGATTTGATGATTATTTCGCCGATATATGATGTTTAAGACTATTTTGTGCTCATAGTGAATGATAACATGCCATTTAAGATTGGCATATAACATCAGACCAATAAAAAAAAATTTAGTACACAAATGTGGACTTTTAACTATTTCTGAGAACGTGTCTCTTAACAGCTGCAGTTAGATGGTGCCTTCAAGTACGTCTCGTACACTGGGTTCTCTGACAGAACAATTTCAGTGTTGGCACAACCTTTTTTTTTTTAGGTTTTTACGGCACTAGTGGCTAATTTTTTGTACAGTGGGCTGACAGGAAAGGGGGTACGAGAGAAGAAGAGAGACATGCGAAAAGGACCACGGCTTGGAGTCGAAGCCTGCACACTAACCACTGCGCCACCAAAGCACACCGCCGGCACAACCTTATTTAAAAAAAACCTAAACAACACAACCATTTTCAAGTGGATTTGTTATATTGTAATAGTTCAGACGCTGGAGACCTGATAATTCAGCCAGACAGGAACAGTTTAAACGGTTTGTTGAGAAACTGGTGTAGCAGGAACTGAAACTGGCTGGACTGCTCTCTGGACAGGTGGATCCAAGGACTTTGTTTGAGTGAGCTGAATCACTGAAGGAACGATCTGCTTCAGGCAGGTTGGATAAAAGTTTCCTCGCTAACGAAACCCAGCAGATTTCCTCAAGTCTTGACTAGCTGCATTCGCTCCTCCTGGATAAGCCTGGAGCCACAGTGGACAGTCGTCTGCCTTGTGTCAGTGGCTTGGCAGCAATCCCTCATGCTGACCATGCATGTAGTGACACTGGAGAGGAAAACTCCCCTTCAACAGGAAGAAACCTCCAGCAGTCTAAGCTGGAGGTTTCTTCCTTTTAAAGGGGATTCAGTTATAGCCTCATATGAAAAAGGAAAGCTTGGGGTTAGCAAAGCCAAACCCATTATTACATTATCAATGAGGAACTTTTTAAACCATGCAGGGTGTCAGTCAAGAACAGAACTAAGCACCCAGACGGAGTGAAGGAGCTTCAGCTCCATGTGTTGAAATGACGTGTGACTGTTTGCTAATGACAACAATATCAGATCAAACTGACGAGACCCATAAAGACCCAAATGAAAATGCTCAGAAAGCATCAAACAAAGCGTGAGGAGGCAACTATCATGAAATGCGACGTAGCGACACCCTCAAACAGATTTGTACGTTGACTGGCTCCTGTGCTTTCTGTGTTTATAGCTGGGAGATCATTGATTCTGGTCAGGACAGTGGGTCTGGTACTGGACCTCAGCTCGGAGAATCCCTCAGACTTTTCCTGCAGGAGACGTCAGCTTTCAAGCAGCAGAACCCTGGGAAGGTGAGGCCGACACCCTGAACCACAGGAGTTCAACCAGTGTGGCTCAGTTCAGGCTGAGTTAGTCTAGAAATCAAAGAAAAGGGGATTAAATCAGTCGGTAAAAGCAAAAACTGAGCACAATCACTGACGACTGAGGTATTTTTAATACTTGTGGTTCTCTGCTGTAGTTCTGCCTGCTGGTTTGCAGTTTGTGCACCTTCTTCGCCGTCTTAGGACGCTACATTCCAGGAATTGTAATATCCTACATCATAGGTGAGTCATTTTTCTGTTCGTTTTCCTAATTAGAGGAACTTGATACCTGATGGGTTCACTGTAGATTTGATTGTTACACCAAAATCCTTCTGAAATGGTATTTCCTGAGCATGGGATGTCATGTTTTCTTTCTGAAGTGCTGGGTATTTTCCTGTGGCCTCTGATTTCATCTCAAGATGTCAGTCTGTGGCTGGAGCCAGTTCTGCAGAAGCTGGACTTCGGCATCGGACAGTTTTTTCAGAAAATTAAACAGAACCATGGTAAGTATTAAACACATGTGTAAATATTCATGGACTTATGATGATTTTTCACCTCTTTTTGATCAACCCTCAGGTTTCATGTATTTTACTTCAAAATAGCCAAATCTGTTTGTTATTATTTGCAGGCCTTTGGTACATCTTTGGACTTTGACTGCTTATTCATGATAATTTTCCTCCATACCAGGAGTATAACATGCTCATCCTTCGCAGGAGTATGTTAAATCTCATCCAGTATATAAAAGGAATGGGAGTATACACTGGATGAGATATCTTACAATCAAATAGCCTTTCACTTTCAGAGTCCCTGAGCTTGATTATTACATTCAGACTATTTAACAATAGCAGCCATGATGAATCTTCATTCTTCTTATATAAAATGTCTTCCAAATAAGTTCACCAATAAATGAAAATACTCTTTTGTGAAGTGTTTTTTCACTTTCTTTCAATTTATTCTTATTTTTAAGGATTTTGCATGAATTTGAACTAAATCCCTGTTTATTCATTCCTTCCAGAGAAGAGAGTCGTTCAGGCTCAGACTGAGAAAGAAGGCATCGAATCTGACCTTTCTTCCATGTTTCCCAAGGTTTGTAATTCATTTTAGTCGTCTGAATCTAACTCTGTTTAATAATAGGGTCTAATTATCCTTATTTTTGTAAAACAGTGGGAGGGGCTTGTAAAATGTAGTGTAAAGTCAGAGAGTTTGCTTCCCCACTTTTATAAAACATCTAGACGTGTTTACCAAAGATATACTTTATGTCATATTATTTAAAGGGTTGGAAATTAAAACAGATTGATCTCTAAAATGTTCTTTTTAAGAACTAACAACTACCATTCAATCCATTTACTTAAAGGTATACTATGCAACCGGGGTTGATTTTCCAGCGAGGCTCCCCCCAGAGGGCGAAAGTAAAAGTGCACTGTCATAAAGATGCTCAGCTGTTCTGGTTTCTCCATCAAGCCAGGCGCGGTTGTTTTGATCTTAGCAGACAGGCGAACGCAACGAAAAGTGGAAAAAACAGCAGTACAAACAATGACTAACACCGTGAAGGTATGAACATCAAGCTTCCCGCAGCCTCGCCAGTTTTATTATTATTATTATTTTTATTTTTTATTTTTTATGTTGGCGAGACGCTACCGCCACCGCCTCGCCAAGCCGCCGCCGCCGCGGTAGCGTCTCGCCAACATAAAAAAAAAAAATAATAATAATAAAACTCGATATGCTGGCATGTTTATTTGACGTCAACACGCGGTTCTTTGTTGTTGCTTTTGCGCGTGCATATAGTGAATGGCAGGGCAAAAACACATGGAGTTCTCGCTGTAAAGCGAGACTTCTGTGTGTGTGGGCCGTGAGCTCTTGCAATTGCAAGTGCGGTATTTCCCCCACAGACCACCAGGGCGGCCGAGAAAACCTTTGTCCGACCTGAAATGACTCATTTAATCATCCAAAACGGTATGGAACACATTAATTAACTGAAAAATGTTGCATAGTATGCCTTTAATAGCTTCATCCGATGTTTTAAATTCAGGTACACTTACATATAATTAATTTCAGTCATGCTGTGATACAATGCAGTTAGTTTATCAAATAACACCAGTTCCTGATAAGCTGTCTGCTAAGTAAGTCGAGCCGGTCGTCCTGCTGCTCATCCTGAGCAAGCATGTAGCGACAGTGGGGAGGAATGACTCAGTTTTAACAGCAACAAAGAAGTACAGGTGACCATGGTGCAGAAAGGAGTTATCATTAAATCACAAAATAAAAAAGCACGGAAAGAGTTTGCAAAGTTAATTGAATCACTATTAAGGACAGAGGCACAGCAAAACACAGACACACTGAGCCAGGTGTACTTTCTATCAGAAAGTAGAGCAACAAAAGTACACAAAGTTGACAGCACAAGTCACAAATTCACAGAAAAGTTCAGTCACAGCAATAAAGTTATGACCGGGTGTCTTGTGGGTGTCTAACAGGTGGGGGTCTAGAGATGTCAGAGGAAACGTTCAGGTGTAACGTTCTACATTTGACCTTGTTGTTCCAAATGTTAGCCCAGCTCTTTGAGCAGCTTGATCCTGCTTTTTACTATGAAAGGTAACATTTCCACATGTCTTTGGCCTTCTAGCTTGACTCTACAGTGTGTAAAGACATGTCTGTGTCAGACACAGAGGTTTCTGACGTGACATGGACGGATAACGGCACCTTCAACCTGTCAGAGGGACACACTCCACAGACGGAGAACTCAGAAGGTCAGAATAACAGATTTATCCCAGAATAAACCAGTTTATCTTTTGCTAATTCCTTAATCTTTGCTTCTTAATCATGTCTCGGTCCAACACTGTTTCCTTCAGATCTCGATAAAGAAGAATTGTTCACTGCTGGTCTCCCAGAATTCCCTTCCCTTGATAACGGCACAACCACCAATGATGACGACGACCTTAGCCTTGACCTGTCCTTACCTCCACCTCAACAAGCCAAATCAAAACAACCCCCTCCTTCCCCACACAAAGACCAGCCAGCCGACAGGACCCTGGAGCTGGTCAACAAGATGGCAGGCGACGCCATCACCGCCGCCGTCACCGCCGCCATCCAGGAGAGAATAGAAGCAGCAGTCGGGTTCATGGCGCCAAGCGAAGACCACGAGCGGTCAAGGCCTCCAGATCCGACCCGGTTGCTGGAGCTTGCCGAGGAGTCCGACAGCGAGGTGGAAGACTTTGAGCTGTTAGACCAGTCCGAGCTGGAGCAACTGGAGGGGGAGCTGGGGCTCGTAGAGGAGAAGACAAAGCCCAAAGAAGAGGAACAGGCCAAGACCGACAAAGCAGCCTCTTCTGGATTCTTCTCTAAGCTCCTCAGGCGCCACTGATTCCTGAAGAGTTTGGCAGAGGAGGGTAGATGGTCACAGAGGACATTCACAGAGGAGATAGGGAGTTTCTGTCACGTTTTGCTTCTTTTTCAGGAGACAATGTTACCATTTGTATCTTTAAGAGCTAACATTTACATTTGAAACCGATCAGTTTCAAGAAATATGGAGCTTGATGTTAACCCACTTTAGTCAGGATACGTTGATCTGATCACGATCTGAAAGCAACAGGACTTTCCTGTCATCTAACCTATAGTTTTATATCTGTGCAGTAAAGCTCAGCCTGGATGAAGAAAGGACTGGCAAGCCTTTGATCGGTCGGTTAATTATCATAGATTTCTATGATGAACAAAACTTAAAGTTCGGTCCGTGGACTTTTATGTAAATAACTGGCCAATCAATTAGAGTATTTGTAAAATTTTATCAAAGAGATTATTAGGTTTTAAGGGACAGAAGTCATATAAAAATGGTAGATATGGGTGTTAGTGTGGGTCCTGTTCTTATGCCCCTTTCACGTCATCACCTCTGTTACACATGTCACTCCTGCATTCAGATAAAGGTTTCTGTTCCTCCACCGTCAGTTTAAGCCCTGCTGTAGTGGGGGAACACCTTCAGTATTTTCAGCAGTTACAGCAGATTTTCTGTGCAGTGAATGTGGGCTGCTGAACATCTCATCCTGCTGAATAGTTTTAACCCAGTGCAACGGTCAGAAGAAATAATACACCCAACATCAACATTTTATTCATTAATCTTTCTCTGCCAGTCACACTGAAGCTTTAAAGTCTGGGGTTAGTGTTAATGAGTTGTGCTGCAGTACTAATAGTTACGATATTGCATTATAACTGCATTATAAACTCCATTTCATGCGTTTTCTTGATCCTTCTCCTCATGAACCCTTAACTCTAATAATGATACTGTGGGTTTGTCTTTGACAGGCTGACAAATATAGCAAGTGTAGCTTGCATTTTAAGCCAGAACTTCCATGTGTCTCCCAGAATTCAGTGCAGCGGACACTTTGTTACAATTTGGAGGTGTGGGTGCTGCTTCCAAGCTGGGAACTCAGCAAACAGCAATTTTCCTGTGCATGAGGTATGAGCTTGGTGGGGCTATTTATTGCCATAAAGGTTGTGGCTTGTTCATTGCCAATATGGACACAAGGATTTAACTAGAGCAATGACAGCCAGCAGAGTTGGTCTGATGAGGCTGGCGCTTTAACATGAGGCCATTGTGTCCAGGTTTGCTTCATGTCTGCGGACGACCAAGCCATGCAGGTGTGACCTAACCTCACACTGTGGATACCCTGCCACAATGTCCCCATGTTTTATCCTGGACCTCGTTGCACCGCTCAGTGGTAATGAACAGCAACCCCAACAGGGAACATCTCTGTGTGCTCAAACCAGTTAGAGAGCTCTTTCTCTGTATAATGGAGAGTGCAGAGCACTCCTTATATGCACCAGAAGACCTTAACAAGGCCCTGTAACCATCATCCATGTTCTGGCTAATGTTTACTTGCATAACGAGGTTTTAATCTGGTTTGAAGGAGGCCTACCTAGCTGTAATCTTGCTTGTACCATCCAAAGTTGTTTTTCATTAATGCAGGTAGGATACTGACTACTCATTATCTCTGCACAGAAGCTTGCTTACAGAGATCCAATCCAAGCATTCAACAATCAACTGAAATTGGGGTTAATGCTTTCAACTGAATTCCCCTGAAAATCTAAAGACGTGAATGAGTTAATGACAATTACTGCATAGTTAATTTTTTTTACTGCTGAGATGATTAAATTGTTCATGGCTGGATCATTGATGACGAAGGTTAAAAGAAGCTGATTTTTATTTTACTTCCTGTTTTAGAATCTATTGTGTTCCTTGGTTTAATCTTCAAACGTTTCTGTTGCTTTTTTTTGTCATTTATTCAGCAGCTGGTCTCAAAATAATATGCATGAATATCTAAACACATAAACATCCGACTGAGGATCTTTTAGTGCCTCCAGCTTGTGGATTTCTTGTGGCTCATTGCATGTCGAAGGAACTCAGGAGGGAGTGATGAGATCTTTCTGAATCACTTTTTGTGGCTCTGAATGATGCAGATCGTGTGGGGTGTGAATGAGCAGAATGAGGATGTAGAGAGAAATTCAAAATACTGAATGTGATTTATGTTGGAAAAAATAAAATAAACCAAGTTTGATAAAAACAATTGTACTCACTTTCTATATTTATAACATTATCTTGATTTATTTGAATTAATTCACCTTATAAGTGTTGTGCAATTATGCACTGTTTAAAGTTATTTAATATGTATTAAATAACCCTCTGTCTGAGTATTGTCTGGTGATAATCAGCTCTTAAGCTGATATCAAGACAATGGTTGAAAGGGATGAATTCGAGCACTAGCGATCTTTTAACAGCAAAACCTGCACACACATAGAATAAAGGAGTGACAACTTCTTTTCAAGTCCAAGAATTTAATAACAGAAATAGAATGAACATCCAGAGAACATCACTATGTAATGCTGTTTATCTGGATTAACAAAATATTTCGATTAACAAATCCTCTCTACTAGGCTAGTGAAACTTCACTAAACTACCAAGCAAAATGAAGATAAAAAAAGAACCTAAGGTAAGGAACTATTCACACACAAAATCGAACAAAAGACAAAACAAAAGTGGTTGGTCAATATCAGAATAATTCGGTGATCCACCTGCAGATGGATCACAGACTTTTTGTCTGACAGGAAGCAGCACGTGAGCAGCACGGGTAGGCCCGTGACGAAATCTACGGCGATGTGGGACCATGGACGCTTGGGGATCGGCAGAGGATTCAATAGGCCGTAGGGCGGCCGGTTCGAAGGCTTATTGCGAGCACAAACTGGGCAAGCTAAAACATAGTCTCTGATGTCTTTAGTCCATGAGGGCCACCAAAAATGCCGAGAAACCTGAGACTGAGTTCTATAGATCCCTGGATGGGAGGAGAACTGTCCTCTAAGCCCCACTGTATCGCTCTGATAGAGCAGGAGGGGGATAATATCCGCTCGGGCTCCCCCTCTAACTCGTGAGGAGAAAACTGGCAAGAGAGAGCATCGGGCTTGACATTCCTGGATCCGGGCCTGAAGGTTATAGAGAGATTATATCTCGAAAAGAACAATGACCACCGGGCTTGACGGAAGTTAAGGCGATGAGCTGACTGTAGGTAGGCGAGGTTCTTATGGTCAGTCCATATGATGATGGGCTGCTCAGATCCCTCAAGCCAGTGCCGCCACTCCTCTAGCACCAACTTGATGGCTAATAGTTCTCGGTCACCCACATCATAATTACCCTCGGCTGGGGAAAGGCGTTGCGAAAAGAAAGCACAGGGATGAAGTCTATTGTCCGAGTCAGATAATTGAGAAAGTACCGCACCTACCCCTGTATTAGAGGCATCGATCTCAAGAGTGAACTGTTTACAGGGGTCGGGATGGATAAGAAAGGGCGCCTGTGAAAACTGAGACTTCAGCCGGTTAAAAGCTGTTTCAGCCTCTGGTCCCCAAATGAATAGAACCTTGGAAGACATAAGGGCGTGTAAAGGTGAAGCTACCTTGCTATAATTTCTAATAAATCTACGAAAGAAATTGGCGAAGCCAAGAAAATGCTGAAGTTGCTTCCTAGATTCTGGGACTGGCCATTCTACCATGGCCTTCACCTTCTCGGGCTCAGATCTGACCTGACCTGACCCCCTTCTAAGATAGGACCAAGAAAAGTAACCGAGGGCTGATGAAAATCACACTTTTCGGCCTTCAGGAAAAGGCGATTCTCTAGTAGTCGTTGCAAGACGAGGCAGACATGATATTTGTGCTGTTCAAGGTCTCTAGAGTAAATAAGAATATCGTCAAGATAGACGAAAACAAAAACATTCAGAGAGTCCCTTAGGACGTCATTGACTAGGGCTTGAAAAACTGCCGGGGCGTTACACAAACCAAATGGCATCACTAAGTATTCAAAGTGCCCTAATGGTGTCTTAAAAGCGGTCTTTCACTCATCCCCTTGTCTGATTCGCACTAAGTGGTAGGCGTTGCGCAAATCAAGTTTGGTAAATATGGTTGCGTTTTGAACTGGTTCGAGAGCCGAAGAGAGAAGAGGGAGAGGATATTTATTCTTTATTGTTATCTGGTTTAACCCACGATAATCAATACAGGGCCTGAGAGAACCATCCTTCTTTCCTACGAAAAAGAAGCCGGCACCTAAAGGCGAGGAGGATGGTCTAATCAACCCCGTCGACAGCGACTCGCTGATGTATTCTTCGAGTGCTTGACGTTCAGACCTCGAGATATTATAGAGGCAACAAGTCGGCATGGGAGCTTCGGGTAACAAGTCTATAGCACAATCATAAAGTCGATGAGGTGGGAGTGAACTAGCCTGACTCTTACTGAATACTAACCGTAGATCATGATAATCTTGAGGAATCCGTGAAAGATCTATTTTATCCTCTAAAGGAGGCGTGGAGGAAGGATGACGAGAAACCGGACGAGCAGATTGCAAACACCGTGAATGACAAGCAGGAGACCATGATTCTAGCCGGGATTCAGCCCAATTGATCTGTGGATTATGGGTTGTTAACCACGCCCAACCTAATACCACCAGAAAGCGCTTAAGAGGAAACACAAAAAAAGATAGCTGTTCACTGTGGTTACCAGAAACGATCACTTCTAACAGCTTGGTCCGATGAGTAATCCTGGTCAACTTCTGACCATCTAAAGCCGAAACCTGTAATGCTTCAGGTAATCTTTCGGTGGGAACACGAAGCTGAGCAACTAAGTTCTGATCAATCAAGTTAAAATCTGAACCAGAATCCACTAAAGCCAAAACATCTAAACCGTCCTGATTAAAATTTAACGAGACGGGCAAACAAAACCGAGATCCAACCTGATTAAACTCTTCTTTGTGGGGAGTAGTCCTAGTCACGTCCGCCGAACCCCCCATCACAGGCGGCAGACCAGCTCTTTTGGCCGAGTGGGACACTCTTTAACAAAATGCCCTTTGCCTCCACAATAAAGGCACAAATTTCCCAAGAAGCGAAGTCAGCGTTCCTTAGAAGTTAAGTGAACCTGACCCAGCTGCATAGGTTCTGGAGGCGACGGTGAAGCCTCAACCTGTCGTTGCGACCCTCTATTAATTGAGGGGAAACTCGCAGGTCGCACGGTCCTGTCTGAACTGCCCCGATTACGGCTCCGTAATTGCGTGTCCAGGCGGACGACTAAAGCGACCAATTTCTCGAAGGAATCAGGTTCCTCCCTAATTCGTCCCTTAATAACTCATCAAGTGCAGAAAAGAACGGCTTATCCGGCTACTCTGCGGAGGCAGCCAAAGTACGAAACTCGACTGAAAAATTGGAAACACGGCGACCCCATTGTCTTAAAGCTAGTAGATTACGAGACTGTTGAACTGAATTAGATTCTGCTGAAAAAACGGTCCTAAACTCTGTGATAAATTGTGAAAAAGAACAATCAAAAGACTGACAGTCAGGAAATTGGGCCTCGGCCCATCTTTTTTTTTTTTTTCCCCCAGTGTCCTGTCTAGCAATGTGGCAATAAAAATTGATATCTTAATGCCAAATAGAGCTCGACAGATTTTACTTTCACAAGTGGAGCAAACAGCTTTCGCCATAATGCTCCGCTTGATTTGTGCGTGTAAATAGCTTTATTGTGATTCCTGCAGGGAGAATTTCAAATTATATGGACACTATAATGGGAAAGTAGGAGAATAAAATAAAAACAAGAGAAAAAAAAGAGAAAGAAGAGGTGAAAGAAAGAAGAGATAAAAGGAAGAGAATGATAAAACGTCCTCTGTCTGCTCCATCACCTGGAAAGAGACACAAAAAGAACAGCACAACCAACAGACATAAAGCAACAGATACAATCGTGTAACACCTTGATACCATTGCTAAATCATATGTATTATTATTTAAGCTGACATGTGTAATATGATACCTAATAAAGAAAGTAAAAGAAAGTAAATAAATAAATTATAGCCTTTCTGTATATAAGTGAACATTTAATACCTGGGACCCAGCACCTGTGGGAGTTTGTGAGAGTGCACTAGTTTAGGTGAAAATTATCCAGAAGGAAATAGCTTGATAGTGATTGTGGAGAACCGAAGACCCACCTTCCCCGAGCTCAGAGGCAGGAGTCAGGGGACCCGTAACCCCGGACTCCCAAAGGGGCCCCCAAAGCAGTGCGCCCGAGAGGGGCCTTCACAGGAAATCTGCACCCCCCCCCCCCCCCCCCCCGAGGAAAGAGGAGAGACGACCCCGAGAAAATCCCCCAGCCACCGCAATGCTGACGCCCCCAAGAGCCGCGGGGACGAACCCGTGGGCTCCGCCGGCAGCCGGCCGCGCTGAAGTGGTCCTGGCCATGGGCCCTGGGGGCCAGAGGCCCCAGGGGCGCCCCGCCCCCGCGGCAGGGGCCCCGGCCGCCCCCCCGGGGGGCCAGGCCCCGCAAAGTCACCGCCGGGAATGGGCCGGCGCCCACCCGGGAACCCGCCCCAAACCCGAGAACCGTCAACGCGCCAGAGGGCCAAGGCGCCCGCCAACGCAGCGGAGGAGGGCAGGACGCACCTATCGGAGACTTGAGATGATCTTGGGAGATGGAGCGAACCGGACCCGAACCTGGGGAAAAAAAATTAAAAAAAATAAACTCATTCACACCATCCCTCCCTTGTGCCCCACTCGCCACACACAGACACACAAAAAAAAAGGACGCTGTACACACATTCCCACATACCATTCACATCCAAAAATCCCAAGTGGGGGGGGTCACCACAATTTAACAATACGACTGCCTGTGCCCGACCCCCGGCCCCGCCCCCGGACCAGACGCCCCCCGGACCAGGCCCCCCAAAGAGGGGGGGCTGACACGACCCGTACGGGCCTCGGTCCATATAAGAGCCCTGCCTGACAGAAGCTGGAGAACGTACGAAATCTTAATCTGATCGGAGGAATAAAGCTGAGGTGAACAATTAAACACTAGTTTGCACTGGAATAAGAAACCACCACAATCCCCGCTTTCGCCGCAGAATCTCTCAGGGCAAGGTGACGTACCTTCGAGAGGCGGAGACAGATGTCAGACATCTGCATTCTGATCGGCAGGAGGCGGGGTGACGGGAGCTTGATTGACGGATTGAGACAACATGGAAGTCAGGGAGTTGGTTAGCTGGCTAAGCTGCGCGGCTACCAACTGAAGCTGGTTGTGAGTGGAGTTTATGGCTAAACCAAGAGACTGCATTTGTTCCTGTTGTGCGACTAGCTGCCACCTGAACGCATCTGCTGGGCTTTGGTGACCAGAGCCTTCTTCTGTCAGGTTTTTCAAATGCTTAGCCCACATGCAGACACGAAAGGGAGACCAGCACACAGTTTTAAGATGTTTATTTTAAAGGAATATGCAGAACGGAGAATGAAGCTATAAGTAGCCTGGAACGAGGCCTGAATGTCGGGGCGGGGATGACTGCAAAAGAAGGGGAATGATAAGTCAAAAGCTAGAACCAGGAATTTGCCAGAGCGTGCGCTGCTTACCACTAGTCAAAGAGACCTAACCAGTGAAGAGTAAGTGCCTAGGGAACGAGTGTGCCTACTCTAGTAGGTGGGTGGTGGCTGGAGGGCGGCAGATGGAGCTGACGAGAGATCCGAGACAACCACAGCAGGCAGGAGCGAACAGACGGATTAACCAGAGTACGGAAGGCTTGTGGATGCCAGTGGAATCTGGGAGGGGGAACCTCAGGCCCGACTTGGTAATGCCAGGGGAGAGGGGGAACGCCAGAGCAAAATCTTGTGCAGAGAACTCCACTGGTACACAATCCTCTTCAGAACTCCAAGACAGGTGAGTGCATCCATGCACACCAAACTGTGACAAAAAACAGGAGATCTAAATTAGTCCAAAGTCAGAGAAGGCAAAAACTCACAGTAAACGTCGTACCACGACTAGTTTAAGACTCTGGCATCTTCCGTCTGTCTGTGCGCTGCTTAAGAAGCCAGAGGAATCTGCCAATGTCGAGCCGCAGGTGTGGGGCAGGCCCCCTCAGACACCACCACCACCTGTGCAAAAAACTCAGAGCAGGAGCACACATACCGCACCCTGACAGTGGTTAAATTAGCTTATCTAATTCAGAACAACATTTGACATGTCTTTCAACTCATTCACAACGCAAAGCACAAGTTAGCCAGAACATTATTTTGAGAAAATAACATTCTGGTTACTGATTTGCCCAGTAAAATCATTTAAACCCTTACGACCGAGTTTATTAATGCGATTCTCCCTCCGGGCGTCTGGGGTCGCTGTAGCAAATCGGTGGCTAAGAGGTTACAACATAAAGTTATCAAAATTGCCTTTACCAACATTAATATTCAGTAGTAATGCTGGGATAAGGCTCATAACACCATCGGAGGATGGCGGAGTAAACAAAAAAAGCTTTGTGTTTTAAAACAAACTCCGTTTGAAATGTCCGGGACTGGATGTTAGCGAGGCTAATAGCATTAAGGCTAGCGTGAGCCCTTTTGTTCTAAACACCATGTGTCCGACGGTTTACAGAACATTTCCCAATAAACCTTTTAACTTCACCCTCAGCTCTTCCTGCCCAAACCTGTCCTTTGTCTCATGTCAGTTCTGTCCAGTTTGGCCATTCATGGAAGGAGCGTTGAAGGAGGGAAATTGTTGGCTTGTTGTAGGCGGGCTAGCATTAGCTCTGCAGCACCATGTGGTCAGGTCGGAGGCCTGATGTCCTGTCTGGAGCAGCAGGAAGCGGCTGTTGCTCCAGACAGCGGCTGCTGCTGCTACGCTTCTCCGGCCCGTGTAGCGATCGCCACCTCCCCTCCGCCGCTATTTATCTAGAACAATGACTAGAGCAGAATTAAGTTGTATTTACCGGAGATGAAGTGTAGACTGCAAATTCTGTCGTAGTATGATGGCTCCCCCAGTCCATTGGGAGTGTCTGCCTGCGCTCTTTTCATTGAAAATATGAATTTCTTTCTTCGTCCTCCCTCCTTCAGTAAACGACAGAAACGTACATCCCACGATTTGGAATGCCTCTCTGTGCAACCGGGAGCACAACAAGTCGTAGGCATTGTTTAGATTCCAAAAATAAACAAACTAAAAGTACGCTCTAAATCACCCGTTTTGTCATGTAGTAGACGAGAACCAGGCCAGCTGAAAGCTTTGCCAGGGCCCGGGACAACGCTGTCTTTTTGGGCCCCCCCTCCACACCTGCCGCCACCACACACACACACACACACACACACACACACACACACACACACACACACACACACACACACACACACACACACACACACACACACACACACACACACCAAAACAAAGTCAACTTAACTGTATACTTCATGCCCTGGAAATCTCTGTATTTTATACTGGATATTTTGAACCCATATTGTAATATTCTAGGTTCTGTTTTGGTTTGTTTACTCTCCTGCCTTAGGTTCTCTGGCTGCTTTGAGTTTTGTCTTGTCTAGGTTCCTGTTTGCTTGTTTACAGTTAGTTTATCCTGTTTTGGTCATCCGTGTTAGTCTTGGCTTTATCTTCTGTTTTAGTTTTATACTTCGGGATTGTTTTGTTTCTTATAAGGTCTGGTGTAGTTTGTTTCTGTCCACTTGTCCTCTCAGCTTTTTAGGTTTGGTTTCTGATCTGTTCTTGTTTTGAGCCTCAGCACTGATGTCTGGTCTAATTACTTACTCTGCACACCTGCCTAACTCCACCCCTGCTGCAATCACCTCTCACCAGTTTCACCTGCCTCCACCTCCATATATACTGTTGAGACCAGACATCAGTGCCAGGTCGTCTTGTTGGTCTTGTCATGTTTTTGGGTGAGTCAATCCTGATATGATGTTTGTTTTTGGAATTTTGACCAAGTTTTTCCCTTCCAGAGTTATTTTGTCATGTTACCAGTCAGTTTCTGTTCCTATGAAGTTATGGATGTTTTTTATTAGTCTTTTTGATTATTCAGTCCTTTTTGCATTGCTCTGCCTTTTGTTAAATAAATCCCTTTTTTAAGAACCTCTGCTGGTCTGGCTGAATTCTGGGTCCGCTGCCGTGATTCATTAGCCTCGTGAGACCATCCTGATCTCGCGAGCTTTCAAGGTTTCACTCGCAGATCAGTCTGGCTACTCTCCGTTAAAGAAAATTTGGAGCCGTTCACCAAACGAACGTCCAATCAGCGTTGGCTTTGAGGCGGGTTGAGGTGTGACGCAACGGAAAGCGCGTATTCAGCCGATGAAACTAGCGTTAGCGTGGCTATCGAGCAAGTTTTATCGGAATTACAAAGTATTTCTTTGCTGAGCCAACGAGCCTTTACCTGCAGCAGCAAGAGTAGCTTGGCTTGTGGTTGTGTTTTCGTCGTCGCTCGTAACAGAGCGACGACGAATCTGATTGGTTCATTTGGCCCGTCTATCACCAACATAGGCCAATCAGCTAACCAGTATTTTCGCCCCTTCCCAAAATTACTTTTCAGATGGATATGCGAAGCAAATCTATCTGGCGGAGTCAGGTAAGTGATTCATTACACATATATTGAATTTAGTGCACTAGTTGATCTTTTCTTCATCAGAGAACAGCACTGCAGCCAAAATATGGCCTTTTTTGACCTGCTGTATATTAGCCAGTCCTTAAGCTTGATGTATCATAAAACTGTAGACCTTTCGGGTTTTGTGATTTTTATTTTATTATTACAATTAAATAATAATAATAATGTTATGTTCAGTGCTTTTTCCCTAATCCACCTCCTATATCTTTCAACCTTATGTAAGTTTGTCTCTGTTGTGTGCAACTGCCTGTTGCCTTAATCCTATTTATTTCCCCATCGTGGGATAAATAAAGGATTAGCTAATGTTATCTTATCTTAAATAACACTTTTTAATAGGATATATGTACTGGGTTCTTTCAAGGTCTTAATTACATTTTCTGTGTGGGCTCCAATAACATATGATAGATAATATCTACTGTGAAAGTTAACATGAACTGCTGCTCTGATCTACCTGGATGTTCTGGAGGACTGAAACACCTCAGTCAGTGACGTCAGTCTGTGGGTCTGTTCTGTCGGGGCAATCAGAGAAGTTTCGTCTCCTTTTCTGTCACTCGACGTGTTCTTGCTCATTGTTTTTCACGTGCTTAGATACATTTGTTGTGTTTCCACTGAATTTAACCGGCTTTTTACAAAACATACAGCTGGATTTCATTTACGGTATTAAAATAGAGCCAAACGGCGCTTCAAGTTTTTCCGCTGCTGTGGTGTCTCTCTCTGTCCGAGTCTCTGAGCAGCAGCGGGTTGTTTGTGTGTTGAGTGGAGAGACAGCAGAGTGGGCGGGCCAGGTTGAGCCTGCGTGCTGATTGGCTGGCGCCGCTGAGCCATGTAGGAGAGGGGAGGGGGAGCAGACAGCAACGTGCTGTGATGACTGGGAGACTGGCAAAGCTGCTGCAGTCCCGCGCGCGCTGATTGACACTGACCATTTGTCAGAGTGTCAGTTTTGGGCCCCCCTCTGCCCGGGGCCCGGGACAACTGACCCGTTTGTGCCCCCTGTCGGCGGGCGTGACGAGAACAGTACTGTTTTTTGCCTACCCGCGGGACCCGGGTGTAGCGCTGACGTCACGTGTGAACTACCCTATACCAGGGGTCGGCAACCCGCGGCTCCGGAGCCGCATGAGGCTCTTTGATGCATCTGATGCGGCTCAGGTGTTGAAAACAATTATGTCGCGGAGCTGTGTACCTCGCGCAGGCAGTCGTCAATGCTGGCTGGCGAACACTCCTCACCAGTTGGTGGCAGTAATGCGCACTGAAAAGATGTTTGCCAACTGCCAATAAACTCCAGAAGAAGAAATAATACTTGCTGAGTGGCTGCAGAGCGAAATAAACACAGTGAGCGCAGAGAAGGCGGCATTTTCAGATGCTGTTTTTTTGTAGTAAATTCTACAAATGACAAGGGGACCACGGGACCTAAAATAACATGGAGTCATTGATGAGGGTGAAGAGAGCAAAACAGCAGTCATTTCTATATCTGACGTTTGTTCATTTTCAAAGTGAGGAAAAGCGAACAGTGCTTTGTTCGAGGCTGTGAGCGGAGTCCTGCGCGGCTGAAGTCGAGCTGCAGGTGCCGCCTGAACATCTGATAGCTCGTCTAATGCAGCTGTTAGCTTGTTAGCTGGTTAATGACAAGAGCTCGTTTACGTGCGTAACTTTCCTGGATGTGATTAAAATGTGTTCAGATTAAGAGAAAAGTATTCCGAGAGTACCGTTTATATGGGATGAAAATCAAATAATCCAACCATGACGTGCGTTTACTCGCACCAAGTTTTATTCAAAATAACTCTGACATTAGCAGAGTTGATGATTTCCATAAAACAGTAGAAGTTTTATACTTTGTACGAAAAAAAAAAAGAGGCAAAGATGCATTGGTTCTGCTCCGGGTCCATTCTGTCGCAAAAAAAAGTGTTATATGCAGTGTGATTTAATTTAAAATTTCAAAAGGCCGAATCTAGCCCATCAAGGCAATTTATCCGGCCCTCAGGAGCCAAAAAAAGGTATTTCATGTCATTAAGTAGAGAAATACAGCCTTTTAAAGTGTATAAAGTAGCTGAACCTGTGTCTCCTGTAGTATTTTTTAACCATGTAGTAACAGCATCCCACCACTAGATGTCAGCTTTCCCACAACACATTAAAACGATCCAAAAAGAGGAAAAGAATGGTAATTTAATGAGTTTAAGGTGTAACTCACCCCAATATCAACTTTTGTTTGCAGATAAACTGTTTAAACTGGGCCTTATGGTGCTACTTTTATGTTACTGTGATTTGATTTTATAATTTTTCTTGAGAACAGGAATGAACTTCTGAAATCATCCATCATTTATCATCTATACAGGCTCAGCCGGCCCTTTTAATGACTTCATGATGCCAAAGTGGCCCCATGTAGAAATGAGTTTGACACCACTGGTCTATACCCACTTATCCACGCATTAGCATGTAGCTAGTGATAAAAACACGCAAAATGATAAGAGCTCTGAACAGCTATGATTAAATAATTTAAAGCTTATTTGAGGCCGATCAGGTATGATTTCAGTACTACTTTGATGTATGTTTCTGTAGTTAGGTCGGGTCGAGGCTGTTTCATATTCCCACCAGAAGGGAACCACCAGAGTTTGTTTGGAAGTGAACCAAGACCACCTGAAAAAGTGGGCCTCAGCCTGGTTGATTGGTTTGGACCAGAGCTCGCTTCAGCGTATTCACAGCTGCACAAAATATTTAAACCAAGAAGGAAACAAACTCTGGTCCATTAAAAGCAGAAAACATGTGGCAGGTGTGAATAAACCCTTAATCTGTGGAGTAAAACAGGTCAGCTGAGTGAAAAACAAGGAGCTCAACCAAAGAGACTCTACCAGCTCTCAACCAGACACGTTTGGTTGCAGCTCTTCTGTCTGCTGAGAGTTTTGTAAAGGTTTTAGAGGTTTTATATAAGATGCATTATCAGCAGTTAGCAAACTAAACTGATATGAATATGATGTGACCTTTGAACTCTGTGTCCTGATCAGTGGCGGCTGGTGCTAAAAAAAACTGAGGGGGGCGCACACAAACAAACAAATGAAAAACAAACAAAGCAAATCTTAAAAAATAGCACTATTTGAACATGAATTTTGCCCTCCTTTCCTTCTGCCCAGCAAATTTCTCAATTATATTCTTAATTGTTAAAGTCAGTCATCTCTGTGACTAGTCTTTTCTCCATTGACAACATGGCCAATGCATTCAGCCTGTCCTGAGTCATTGAGTTTCTCAGAAAAGTCTTGATTCTTTTCAGAGTTGAAAAGCACCTTTCAGCTTCTGCTGTGGTCATGGGTGTGGTGATGAGTATATTCAAGAGCGTGACAGTTTCTGAAAAGACTTCTTCTAGATTGTTTTCCTGATTTTAATAACATTTGCTGCCATTTTTTAAGGCTGTGTTATGAAATGTGTTACAGCATTTTTGTGGGACAAGATTATACAAAATTCAGTAACCAAATGTTTTATTCCCCATTACCCATAAACTTCAGTACAACTTAAATAATAAAATATCTTGCTGACAAACATTACATCAACATACCTACACAGCATAGACACAACTAAAGGTATTTCTAACTACAGCGCACATCTTCCTAATATATTAAATAACATTACAATAAACCAGTGTAACAGTGATTTTCCACAACAACTCACCTGCAGCAATCCTTTCATGGTCTTCTACACTGAGTGTCCGACGCTTCTTCACTGGCTGACTATTACCTACACTGCTTTATCCAACCATGGAGTGGAGAGATCACTTGCCTGCTGCTGAATTCGTAAATTAAGACGATCCGGTCCAAGCTCCTTTATCCTGTTTTTTTTCTTCAAGTGAACGCTTTGTAAAAGCATTTTTTTGTAAAGACAAAACAGAATTTTCTCTCATTTTGAAACTACTCAACTTTGCAAGCATAACCGTGAATCAACCTAACGAACTGCAGCTGAGCTGAGTCGAATCGGGGATTGTCCAATCACACAATGTTTTTAAAAAAATTAGCCAGTACTGACACTCTACCAGTAATGACACAACAGAATAGGTGTGTCCGGGACGCAGAGCAGTGCGCCCCTATGGAAAACCCTAGATAACCAATTAAAAGTCAGCCTCAGATCACGTGCTTGCCAAAGTTGACTCGGCTACATTCACTCCCATTAGACCGGCGCCCTGCACATAGGAAGTGTGCACAATGTGAGCAATTAAATAGAATTATGTATTTACTATTTTAATAAATTCTAACATGTCTATTGGACACAGTATGAATAAATACATTTCTAAGTACTTTGCAGTTCAGAAATCATTTATTATCTAAACTTTTTAAAGGGGGCGGCGCCCGAGCGCCCCCTACTGGCCAGCCGCCACTGGTCCTGATGCCTCTAGAGTGCAGTCAGGAAACAGGCAGCAGGTTTTCCTGAAGACCCAAACATCCATATTCTTTAGCAGCAGCAATTCTTTTATTTCTGATACTGTGGAGAGATTTATGAGTTTTGGTGACTCAGTCATTTGTTTTGAGCAGAAACCTGCAGTGAAACAGTTAAAAACTTACAGCTTCACTCTAAGAGCCCTCCTCTTCCTGGAATCAAAGCCTGATAACCCTCCCTGTTCTTCCTGCTCTCAGACACTCCTTGAAGCTGGTGGAGCAACATCTGCTGGAGCTGAAAGCTGATTGGCTGCAGCCTCTCTGCTCTGACACGTGATTCGTAGATCAGAGCTCAGAGCTGTTGCTGTTTTCAGGAAATGAAACTCACACAGTCACTGTGACCGAGAGGAGAAATGGAGCAGAACCAGCTGGACGGAGAAACCTTGTCCTGTTCGATCTGTCTGGATCTACTGAAGGATCCGGTGGCTATTCCCTGTGGACACAGCTACTGTATGAAGTGTATTAAAAACTTCTGGGATGAAGAGGATCCGAAAGGAATCCACAGCTGCCCTCAGTGCAGGGAGACCTTCACACCGAGGCCCGTTCTGAAGAAAAACACCATGTTAGCAGCTTTAGTGGAGCAGCTGAAGAAGACTGGACTCCAAGCTGCTCCTGCTGATCTCTGCTATGCTGGACCTGAAGATGTGGCCTGTGATTCCTGCTCTGGAAGAAAACTGAAAGCCATCAAGTCCTGTTTAATCTGTCTGGCCTCTTTCTGTGAGAAACACCTTCAGCCTCATTATGATTCAGCTGCATTTAAGAAACACAAGCTGGTGGAGCCCTCCAAGAACCTCCAGGAGAACATCTGCTCTCGTCATGATGAGGTGATGAAGATGTTCTGTCGTACTGATCAGAAGTGTATCTGTTATCTCTGCCCTGTGGATGAACATAAAGGCCACGACACAGTGTCAGCTGCAGCAGAAAGGACTGAGAGGCAGAGAGAGCTGGAGGTGAGACGAGAAAACATCCAGCAGAGAATCCAGGACAGAGAGAAAGATGTGAAGCTGCTTCAACAGGAGCTGGAGGCCATCAAGCACTCTGCTGATAAAACAGTGGAGGACAGTGAGAAGATCTTCACTCAGCTGATCCGTCTCATCCAGAAAAGAAGCTCTGATGTGAAGCAGCAGATCAGATCCCAGCAGGAAACTGAAGGGAGTCGAGTCAAAGAGCTTCAGGAGAAGCTGGAGCAGGAGATCACTGAGCTGAAGAGGAAAGACGCTGAGCTGAAGCAGCTCTCAGACACAGAGGATCACAACCAGTTTCTCCACAACTACCCCTCACTGTCAGCACTCAGTGAGTCTACACACTCATCCAGCATCAAGATCCGTCCTCTGAGCTACTTTGAGGATGTGACAGCAGCTGTGTCAGAGCTCAGAGATCAACTACAGGACATCCTGAGAGACGCATGGACAAACATCTCACTGAGACTCACTGAGGTGGATGTTTCACTGTCAGAACCAGAACCAAAGAGCAGAGCTGGATTCTTGAGATATTCATGTGAAATCACACTGGATCCAAACACAGCATACAATGAGCTGTTACTATCAGAGGGGAACAGGAAGGTGACATGGATGAAACAACCTCAGTCTTATTCTAGTCATCCAGACAGATTCACTGGTTGGCCTCAGGTTCTGAGTAGAGAGAGTCTGACTGGATGTTGTTACTGGGAGGTGGAGTGGATAAAGGGAGTTTTTGTAGCAGTCGCATACAAGAATATCAACAGAGCAGGAGGAGGGGATGAATGTAGATTTGGATGGAATGACAAATCTTGGGCATTATATTGTTACCAAGGAGGTTATAAATTTGGTCACAACAACATCTGGACCTCCGTCTCAGGTCCTGATTCCTCCAGAGTAGGAGTGTACCTGGATCACAGAGCAGGTATTCTGTCCTTCTACAGCGTCTCTGAAACCATGACTCTCCTCCACAGAGTCCAGACCACCTTCACTCAGCCGCTACACGCTGGAATTAGGTTCAATGCATATTTTGGTATTTTAATTAGCACTGGGGACTCTGCTGAGTTCTGCAAACTCAAGTAAAATGAAGTATTTCTGATCTCTTTGAATACTTTAAAAGTTTTTAATTCAATCATTTTTTTTTAATCTTTGCTGTTAAGGTTTTTCAAGTCATTCATCAACAATTTTCTGTGCAACAATAGTTCTTTTTAGGTTAAAATATAAACTTCTGAGTTTTTTTAGAAGGCTTATCTAAGTCATTTTCTAGCCAATGAAGCTACAGGAGGAAAACTCGATTTAGTTAAAAAGGTAATTTCTTCAACAATAAAAAAGTTACTGAGGTTTTAAAGTTTGAAGAACCTTCTTTTGTAATGATTCAGAATGAGGACCCAGTATTCAGCCAGACATTGAGAATGCTTCACAGAGTTTATTGCAGAGACGATGAAGGTGGATAAGGCAGGCAGACAAAAAATAATCAGAGGCAGAAAACAGAGCTGACAATCCAGGCAAAAAATAAACTGACAGGAACTGGGCAGACTCAAAAACAAGAGAACAGATCAAGGTCAGGTAACATACAAAAATGCAGGAGAGCTCTTACCCGAGGACTGGTGAACTAGGGGTGAGAAAAGAGACATGAGGCATGGGGACAAGAGATGTGACGTTCTGGCAGGGAAGCAGCAAAAGAGACGGACTTAAAAAGGCAGGAGAACAAAGGAGAGAGGGAGAGCCAATTAAAGAGACCAGGTGGAAGTAATCAGAAGGAGAAGGAATGGCTGAAAGACTGACAGGAATAGTGGCAGGGAACAGGACAGAACTAAACTGAAAGCTTGCAGAACCCTGACAGAATAATATAAAACAAAGACCAAAATCAAACCCAAACTATTCCATAATCCAAAAGTAAGACAAAACCTAAAATCATGACATCTTTGATCTTTTAATTGATGTTTCTCACAAAATGTAAATTAAGTCTTTAGAAGTTCATCAATTCAAGCAAATTAGACATCCCCTTCAGTTTTCTTTATAAATGTTAACTAAAAATTGAGCATGAAAACAAATGTTTGTTAAAATGTAAATATGTGCATGTCTGTGAAATATTGCCAAATAAATCACCATTTTCATGGTTACAACTAAGATCTCAGATGCTTTCATTTACTGAACCTTTGCAGGTGATGAACACAAACCTGAACCCTGGATCTCATCTCCAGATGATGCATTTTTCCTGCTACCAGAAGTGCAGCAGATAAAAAGTTTTCTCTGATTCTGAAACATATTGATTATACAGTGAATTACACAGAAGGAAAATGTATCATCTAAAAGGTTTTATACCCAGTCTATAAACTAAACCAAGGAAGCTGAACAACAGTAACACCTTATCATCAATCAGCAGTGACTCATAATTAGCATCACTTCACGATTATTATTACAATCCAGACATTCAGCTGCTGAAGTTAACAGAAAACAACGTTTCCTTAGACGTGTTTATCTGGATATTTGGATTCTCAGCTGGATTTCTACATGTTTGATGAGAAGAAGGTTGTTTCACAGACAGAGGTACAAACTGAGGCCGATTCACAAAGCTGTTTATAGCTGCTAAATCTTTCCTAACCTGAGTTTCTGTCTGCTTCTAGTTCTGAGACTAGACACAAAGGCAGATCTGCTGCTAAAGTTGCTTCACACAGCAAACTCCCTCTTTGCTGAAGCCGTTTGAGTCCATTTAAAAAAGGCATTCTGCATGGATTTGTTATCAGGCTGGTGGAGAAACCCTGGACTAGATGATGGAGGGAATGGAGGCTGGGATCCTGGTTGCTGACGACGGCTCTCTGACAGACGCTTTTCCTTTGGACATCTTTAACGTGGCTGTGGTGCTAGAGGAGAAGATCAGCCTTCATGACCTCAGAAATATTCCCAACACCTTTGTTCATGGGAGCAATCAGCTGCTTTGACCTGGAGGATCTCCACCAGATGAAGTCCTTTTTGACATCCTTCAAAGAGTCATGAAGGTTAAACCAGACCAGAGCTCTGCTAGGATTCATGGACTCAGAAATAAAATGCTTTGGTAGAAGCTGTGAAAGACTTAAAAATATAAAGCCTTATGAAAACAAGCCTCAGCCTGTTTAGTTCTATTCTGTTCAAATTATTGAAGGTTTTTAGATAAATACTGATTTTAAAAAGCTGCAAACACTGTTCTGACCTCCAGCTTTGATCATTTAGAAATGAACATATCTTTGTTTTTACGTCCAGTTTTATAAATCTGAGAAGAGCAGAGGTATCACATCAGGAATCATCCACAGCAGATTTATCCACTAAAGCCTTTACGACAGCTGAGGCCAACAGCAGATTCTGAGCTTCTTGGTTCATGTAAGCAGGTTCTCTGTCCAGCCTCTGGAGGTTTCCGCTTTCTGTCAACTTAAAGAAAATATTTACTTTGGTTCAACGGTCAGTTTGCAACGGTCAAGGATGACGTCTCCTCTCTTTGTTGAAGCTCTGTTAGAAATAAACCAGCAGAATTCAGTCTGATGTTGAAGAAAACACATTAGCAGATGTTTCATTCGTGCAAGTTGACTTTCAGTCCCTTGATAATGTGAATGAAATTAATCCAGAAATGTGTGCTAGTTAATCAGGGCAAGGACAGTTTTTCTGCTTTTATAATTTGGTTTAACTTGCTGTCAGGGTTCTCTGTGTTTCTGGGCTCTAACTCTGCTTCACAGGTGGCTGCAGTTGACAGGTGGGCATGGCCCACACCTGCGGCTCATCAAGGAGCTTTCGTCTCAGAGACAGCTGGAAGACACCAGAGTGTTACCCCGTCGTGGTATTCCTAAGCCACTGATCTGTCTCCCGTGCCTCGTGTCTGTGAGTTTTTGGAAGCCCTGTTTTTGGACTAACTCTGTCTCCTGTTATTCTCCAGTCTTGTCATGTTTGGATTTACTCACCTGTCTTGGCGTTGTGCTCAGAGAACCAGCCTCCAGAATCCCCGCCTCTCAGATTTTGCTCTGACATCTCCACTCATACTCCCTTGGTGGTGCCAAGCCGGGTGTGAGAACCCTTTCCTGAATTCACCTGGTTCATCAGCTACACTCCGGTTCTTCCAGCTACTCCTCCAACCTGCCGTCTCAGTGATGCTGCCTGGGCCCCTCGCCTGCATTCCATCTGCCAGCCCTCCTGTCACTCAGCCACCAGTTACCATCAGCGAGTTAGGGTCACAGAGTTCCCTTGTCACTTATCCCCCCCGGACAGGTCTCCCCAACCAAACGGTAAGCGGCGCAGCTTCTGGTACATTTTCCCCTGGTTCGATCCTTAGTAAAACAAATCCTCTTTCTCACCATAGTCGTTCCAGCTCTGACGTTCAGACCTCGCCAGTCACACACACTGTGTGCCTTCCCATTGCAGAGCCTTTAAATAAACATCTTAAAACTGTTTCTGCTTCCGTCTGTGTCTGCATGTGGGCCAAACACCTAAATACCATGATACTTGCAGTATTAGTGTGGCAGTATGCTCTGCTGGCCCTGAACGCAACATACAGGTGCCTGAATCTAATTGGTTGTGGCGCTGTCTGTATATAAAGGGCCCTCCCTCATCTGGTAGACATGTCTTCTTTCCGGTTCAGACCTCGGTGTTTGCTAGTGCTGCATGCCAGCTGCATACTAACGCACGCACGCACGCACGCACGCACGCACGCACGCACGCACGCACGCATGCACGCACGCACGAATGATTGACATTAATCTCACATCAGTTATTCCTGTGGTAAGAAGCTTCCCACACCTTTAATGTTTGTTTAGCTTAGCTTTAGCTCAGCTTTACCTGTGTATCCAGGTGGCCAGTACACACTGTTTGATTCCCCTTCCTGCCTGAGGCACTACACAGAGCTCAGTGGTAAGTGAAAAGCTCAGTCTCTGTACACTTCCAGATCCTATTTTTGACATCTACTTTTGACAGACGCTGCTGTTTGTCCTTGGCTGGCTGTTTGCCAGACTGCTATTCCGAGCTGGTGCTCGCCTGCTACCTTGGGTATCCATTGTCTGCTGCCTACCTGTCAAGCTGGTTGGCGTAAAGCTGGCTCCTGGCAGAAAGGAGTTATCATTAAATCACAAAATAAAAAAGCATGGAAAGAGTTTGCAAAGTTAATTGAATCACTGGCATTATTAAGGACAGAGGCACAGCAAAACACAGACACACTGACCCAGGTGTACTTTCTATCAGAAAGTAGAGCAACAAAAGTACACAAAGTTGATGAAGTCACAAATTCCCAGAAAAGTTCAGTCACAGCAATAAAGTTATGACCGGGTGCCTTGTGGGTGTCTAACAGGTGGGGGTCTAGAGATGTCAGAGGAAATGTTCAGGTGTAACGTTCTACATTTGACCTTGTTGTTCCAAATGTTAGCCCAGCTCTTTGAGCAGCTTGGTCCTGCTTTTTACTATGAAAGGTAACATTTCCACATGTCTTTGGCCTTCTAGCTCGACTCTGCAGTGTGTAAAGACATGTCCGTGTCAGACACAGAAGTTTCTGACGTGACATGGACGGATAACGGCACCTTCAACCTGTCAGAGGGACACACTCCACAGACGGAGAACTCAGAAGGTCAGAATAACAGATTTATCCCAGAATAAACCAGTTTATCTTTTGCTAATTCGTTAATCTTTGCTTCTTAATCATGTCTCGGTCCAACACTGTTTCCTTCAGATCTTGATAAAGAAGAATTGTTCACTTCTGGTCTCCCAGAATTCCCTTCTCTTGATAACGGCACAACCACCAATGATGACGACGACCTTAGCCTTGACCTGTCCTTACCTCCACCTCAACAAGCCAAATCAAAACAACCCCCTCCTTCCCCACACAAAGACCAGCCAGCCGACAGGACCCTGGAGCTGGTCAACAAGATGGCAGGCGACGCCATCACCGCCGCCGTCACAGCCGCCATCCAGGAGAGAATAGAAGCAGCAGTCGGTTTCATGGCGCCAAGCGAAGACCCCGAGCGGTCAAGGCCTCCAGATCCGACCCGGTTGCTGGAGCTGGCCGAGGAGTCCGACAGCGAGGTGGAAGACTTTGAGCTGTTAGACCAGTCCGAGCTGGAGCAACTGGAGGGGGAGCTGGGGCTCGTAGAGGAGAAGACAAAGCCCAAAGAAGAGGAACAGGCCAAGACCGACAAAGCAGCCTCTTCTGGATTCTTCTCTAAGCTCCTCAGGCGCCACTGATTCCTGAAAAGTTTGGCAGGGGAGGGTAGATGGTCACAGAGGACATTCACAAAGGAGATAGGGAGTTTCTGTCACGTTTTGCTTATTTTTCAGGAGAAAATATTACCATTTGTATCTTTAAGAGCTAACATTTACATTTGAAACCGATCAGTTTCAAGAAATATGGAGCTTGATGTTCACCCACTTTAGTCAGGATACGTTGATCTGATCACGATCTGAAAGCAACAGGACTTCCTGTCATCTAACCTATAGTTTTATATCTATGCAGTAAAGCTCAGCCTGGATGAAGAAAGGACTGGCAAGCCTTTGATCGGTCGGTTAATTATCATAGATTTCTATGATGAACAAAACTTAAAGTTCGGTCCGTGGACTTTTATGTAAATAACTGGCCAATCAATTAGAGTATTTGTAAAATTTTATCAAAGAGATTATTAGGTTCTAAGAGACAGAAGTCATATAAAAATGGTAGATATGGCTTTTAGTGTGGGTCCTGTTTCTAGGCCCCTTTCACGTCATCACCTCTGTCACACATGTCACTCCTGCATTCAGATAAAGGTTTATGTTCCTCTACCGTCAGTTTAAGCCCTGGTGTAGTGAAGGAACACCTTCAGTACTGTCATCAGTTGATCAGCAACTTATGAGGAGGCAGTTATGGCAGGTTTCCTGTGCAGTGAATGTGGGCAGCTGAACATCTCATCCTGCTGAATAGTTTTAATCCAGTGCAACGGTCAGAAGAAATAATACACTTTCTCAGCTAGTCACACTGAAGCTTTAAAGCCTGGGGTTAGTGTTAATGAGTTGTGCTGCAGTACTAATAGTTACTGATACTGATATTGCATTATAACTGTATTATAAACTCCATTTCATGCGTTTTCTTGATCCTTCTCCTCATTAACCCTTCAATCTAACAATGATACTGTAAGTTTATATTTGACAGGCTGACAGATATAGCAAGTGTAGCTTGCATTTTAAACCAGAACTTCACTTTGCCTCCCGGCATTCAGTGCAGCGGACACTTTGTTACAATTTGGAGGTGTGGGTGCTGCTTCCGAGCTGGGAACTCAGCAAACAGCAATTTCCCTGTGCAAGATGTCTGGGCTAGGTGGGGGTATTTATTGCCATAAAGGGTGTGGCTTGTTCATTGCCAATATGGACACAAGGATTTAACTAGAGCAATGACAGCCAGCAGAGTTGGTCTGATGAGGCTGGCGCTTTAACATGAGGCCATTGTGTCCAGGTTTGCTTCATATCTTCGGAGGACAAAGCCATGCAGGTGTGACCTAACCTCACACTGTGTATACTCTGCCACAATGTCCCCATGTTTTATCCTGGACCTCGTTGCACCGCTCAGTGGTAATGAACAACAACCCCAACAGGGAACATCTCTGTGTGCTCAAACCAGTTAGAGAGCTCTTTCTCTGGATGATGGAAGTGCAGAGCACTCCTTATATGCACCAGAAGACCTTAACAAGGCCCTGTAAACACCATCCATGTTCTGGCTAATGTTTACTTGCATAACGAGGTTTTAATCTGGTTTGAAGGAGGCCTATCTAGCTGTAAGCTTGCTTGTACTATCCAAAGTTGTTTTCTTTAATGCAGGTAGGATACTGACTACTCATTAATCCTGCACAGAAGCTTGCTTACAGTGATCCAATCCAAACATTCAACAATCAACTGAAATTGGGGTTAATGCTTTCAACTGAATTCCCCACAAATCTAAAAACGTGAATGAGTTAATGACAATCACTGCATAGTTCTTTTTTTTTAATGCTCAGATTAAATTGTTCATGGCTGGATCATTGATGATGAAGGTTAAAAGAAGCTGATTTTTATTTTACTTCCTGTTCTAAAATCTATTATGTTCCTTTGTTTAATCTTCAAACGTTTCTGTTGCTTTTTTTTTGTCATTTATTCAGCAGCTGGTCTCAAAATAATATGCATGAATATCTAAACACATAAACATCCGACTGAGGATCTTTTAGTGCCTCCAGCTTGTGGATTTCTTGTGGCTCATTGCATGTCGAAGGAACTCAGGAGGGAGTGATGAGATCTTTCTGAATCACTTTTTGTGGCTCTGAATGATGCAGATCTTGTGGAGGTGAATGAGCAGAATGAGGATGTAGAGAGAAATTCAAAAGACTGAATGTGATTTATGTTGAAAAAATAAAAGAAACCAAGTTTGATAAAAAACAATTGTACTCACTTTCTATATTTATAACCTATTTTCATTCATTTGATTTATTATTGACATGATTATTTTCACCTTATAAGGTATTTGAGCTAGAAAACAATCTTATTTTTATGTTGGCTGTAGTTATGGCCTTCTGCTTTTAAATTGTAAGGTTATAACCACTAGCAAAAAGAAGAATGAACAGTTTATTCCTTATTCCCTGAAGCATTTATTTTCTGACAACCTTAAAAAGAAGTGACACAGATCCTCCTTTAAAAGTCCATTTCAACCTTTTATCACCAGAGAGCATCCGTCTATTGTCTATACCCACTTATCCACGCTTTAGGATGTAGCTAGTGATAAAAACACACAAAAATGATAAGGGCTCTGAACAGTTATGAATGAATAATTTAAAGCTTATTTGATCAGGTATGATTTCAGAACTACTTTGATGTATGTTTCTGTAGTTGGGTTTGGTCGAGGCTGTTTCATATTCCCACCAGAAGGAAACCACCAGAGTTTGTTTGGAAGTGAACCAAGACCAGCTGAAAAAGTGGGCCTCAGTCTGGTTGATTGATTTGGACCAGAGCTCGCTTCAGCGTATTCACAGCTGGACAAAAGGTTTAAACCAAGGAGGAAACAAACTCTGGCCTGTTAAAAGTGTAAAACATGTGGTAGTGTGAATAAACCCTTAATTTGTGAAGTGAAACAGATCAGCTGAGTGAAAAACAAGGAGCTCAACCAAAGAGACTCTACCAGCTCTCAACCAGACACGTTTGGTTGCAGCTCCTCTGCTGGGAGTTTTGTAAAGGTTTTTCAGGTTTTTAAAAAGATGCATTATCAGCAGTTAGCAAACTAAACTGATATGAATATGATGCAACCTTTGAACTCTGTGTCCTGCTGCCTCTAGAGTGAAGCAGATTTCCCTGAACACCCAAACATCCACATTCTTCTTCAGCAGTGATTCTTTTATTTCATCTTCTGATACTGTGGAGAGATCAGATTTTTGAGTTTTGGTCGTTTTGAGCAGAAAGCTGCGGTGAAACAGTTAAAAACTTACAGCTTCACTCTAAGAGCCCTCCTCTTCCTGGAATCAAAACCTGATAACCCTCCCTGTTCTTCCTGCTCTCAGACACACCTTGAAGCTGGTGGAGCAACATCTGCTGGAGCTGAAAGCTGATTGGCTGCAGCCTCTCTGCTCTGACACGTGATTCGTAGATCAGAGCTCAGAGCTGTTGCTGTTTTCAGGAAGTGAAACTCACACAGTCACTGTGACCGAGAGGAGAAATGGAGCAGAACCAGCTGGACCGAGAAACCTTCTCCTGTTCGATCTGTCTGGATCTACTGAAGGATCCGGTGACTATTCCATGTGGACACAGCTACTGTATGAAGTGTATTAAAAACTTCTGGGATGAAGAGGATCAGAAAGGAATCCACAGCTGCCCTCAGTGCAGGAAAACTTTTCTACCGAGGCCTGAGCTGAGTAAAAACACCATGTTAGCAGCTTTAGTGGAGCAGCTGAAGAAGACTGGACTCCAAGCTGCTCCTGCTGATCTCTGCTATGCTGGACCTGAAGATGTGGCCTGTGATTTCTGCTCTGGAAGAAAACTGAAAGCCATCAAGTCCTGTTTAGTCTGTCTGGCCTCTTTCTGTGAGAAACACCTTCAGCCTCATTATGATGTGGCTCCACTAAAGAAACACAAGCTGGTGGAGCCCTCCAAGAACCTCCAGGAGAACATCTGCTCTCGTCATGATGAGGTGATGAAGATGTTCTGTCGTACTGATCAGAAGTGTATCTGTTATCTCTGCCCTGTGGATGAACATAAAGGCCACAACACAGTGTCAGCTGCAGCAGAAAGGACTGAGAGGCAGAGAGAGCTGGAGGTGAGACGAGAAAACATCCAGCAGAGAATCCAGGACAGAGAGAAAGATGTGAAGCTGCTTCAACAGGAGCTGGAGGCCATCAAGCACTCTGCTGATAAAACAGTGGAGGACAGTGAGAAGATCTTCACTCAGCTGATCCGTCTCATCCAGAAAAGAAGCTCTGATGTGAAGCAGCAGATCAGATCCCAGCAGGAAACTGAAGGGAGTCGAGTCAAAGAGCTTCAGGAGAAGCTGGAGCAGGAGATCACTGAGCTGAAGAGGAAAGACGCTGAGCTGAAGCAGCTCTCAGACACAGAGGATCACAACCAGTTTCTCCACAACTACCCCTCACTGTCAGCACTCAGTGAGTCTACACACTCATCCAGCATCAAGATCCGTCCTCTGAGCTACTTTGAGGATGTGACAGCAGCTGTGTCAGAGCTCAGAGATCAACTACAGGACATCCTGAGAGACGCATGGACAAACATCTCACTGAGACTCACTGATGTGGATGTTTTACTGTCAGAACCAGAATCGAAGAACAGAGCTGGATTCTTGAGATATTCATGTGAAATCACACTGGATCCAAACACAGCACACAGTTATCTGTTACTATCAGAGGGGAACAGGAAGGTGACATGGATGAAACAACCACTGTCTTATTCTAGTCATCCAGACAGATTCACTGATTGTTTTCAGGTTCTGAGTAGAGAGAGTCTGACTGGACGTTGTTACTGGGAGGTGGAGTGGAGAGGGGAAGTTAATGTAGCAGTCGCATACAAGAATCTAAGCAGAGTAGGAGAAGGAAATTAATGTAGATTTGGATATAATGACAAATCTTGGGCATTGGATTGTTCCCAAGAAGGTTATAAATTTCGTCACCACAATATCAAGACGTCCATCTCAGGTCCTGGTTCCTCCAGAGTAGGAGTGTACCTGGATCACAGAGCAGGTATTCTGTCCTTCTACAGCGTCTCTGAAACCATGACTCTCCTCCACAGAGTCCAGACCACCTTCACTCAGCCGCTACATGCTGGGGTTTGGTTCGACATATTTTTCCTTGGTTTTTTCAGCAATGAGAACTCTGCAGAGTTTTGTAAACTCAAGTAAACTGCAGCACTTCTGATCTTTTTTATACCTTTTAAAGTTTTTTATTTAATCATTTTAGTGTCTTTGGTGTTAGCGTTTTTCATATCATTCATCAATAATTTGTGCAACAATAGTTCTCTTATAGTTAAAATATAGACTGTTCCCAGTTTTTATAGGTTTATTTAATTTATTGTCTAGCCAATGAGGTGACAGGAAGAAAATTTGATTTGCTTAAAGCAGTAATTAATTTAAATATAAAAAGTTTTAAAGCTTGAAGCAGCTTCTTTGTTCTTTTGATCGATCTTTCTCCTAAAATGTAAATACAATCTTTAAAAGATCATCAATTCAAGTAAATCAAAACATCCCTCTGTTTCCTTCATGAATGTTAATTAAAAAATTTCATGACACCAGAAATCGATCAAATAGATCAAATCTGCACCTGAACGTTTGTGTACCTGGTTCCTCCTCATGTTCTGCCCTCTACACGCCTCATTAATGTTATTGTGGATTAAAAATATGTCAGCTGATTGTCTGTTATTACATGGTAAAATGGCACCCACGGAGAAAAGCAAATAAACTCTAAAACTGTTTCACGGAGAGGAATACATTTTTTTAACTGACTCCAGAGGACCCCACCAGCAGCCAGCACAGGACCCACTTTCCCAAGCTGAGAGCCAAAGGGTTTTGGCAGAGAAATAAACAGGGAAAGTTAAATGGCTTATTCAGAAGGTTTACTTAATGCATTTCCACGGTGTCTTTAAACACGTGGAGATGACCGACATAGCTTCCGCTAGCTTCTTTGAACCATGCCATTGCTGATGTAATTCAAGTGTGTTTTTATGGTTATAAAAAAATGTTATCTCTACAAGGGTTTCAAACATTGATGGTATTTTGATGTTTGTGTTATCTGGTCCGCTCATTACAACTAAAATAAAGCCGGAGCTTTTTAAATTAAATGCAGAATATCTGCTAACCTAATGCTATTAGCTTCCGGTACCATTCACCCTCTTCGGAAACGTGACTGCGGGTTGTTTCAAACATAAGGTTTGTTTTGCTTCGCTTAATCATCGTTCGATAGGGCTATGAGCGTTATTACCACATTTATATGGAATATTAATGTCGATTTAATTGTGTTTTTGTATTACTTTAGGATTAACTGATTTTAGCGACAGATCACTACAGCGACCCCTAGCCTCCCAGAGGTATCTTTAGGATTAGCCTATTTTAGCGACCGATCACTACACCGACCCCTAGCATCCTGGAGGTATAATTGCATTAATAAAATCAAGCATTCTAAAGATACTGAGAAAATCATTCTTTAAAAAGTTATTTATTCAAATAATGTTTTGTTTAACTCAGGATTTAGATTGTGAATTGGTTGAAACACATACCAAATGTTTTTCTGAATTAGTTAAGCTAATCTAACCTTATTCCAAATTCTTTAACATGAACTTTGGTTCTTTAACTGGGATCTGCAATGAACCAGGATTCACTGAATTATTCTGATGATGCTGCTGCTGATGATCAACCAATTTATTTGGTCTTTTGTTTCTTTTGTGTGTACATAGTTCCTAAGCCTCTTTTTGTCTTCATTTGCTTAGTAGTTTTAGTAAAGTTTCACTAGCCTAGTAGAGAGGATTTGTTGATTGAAATATGGTTTTAATTCAGATAAACAGCATTCTATTGTGATGTTCTCTGGATGTTCATTTTATTTCTGTCAATAAATTCTTGAACTTGAAGAGTAGTTGTCACTCCTTTATTCTATGTGTTTGCAGAGTTTGCTGTTAAAAGAACGCCAGCACATCTGCACTTATTGCTTTAATGGTTTCAAAAACATCGGCACGCATAACTGTAAGGGCCGTTGATCCGAACGATACTCTCCAGAAGTATAGCCCTATACACTGCGCAGATTGTAACTGGATCTGTCGTAATTTATTCTGCTTTGATAAACACAGAGAGCCCCGGAAGAAACCTAAACTCAGGAAGCTCGTGAGTAATTGCAAAATAATAATTCTGTCCTGTGTGTAAAAAACTATATTATCTGTCAGCAGGCAGAGAGAGCAGGTGTCACGATTGTTCGATAAAATGCACCGTCTGTGGTGATAAAGTGCCTCGCGGTGTTGATGTAACATTAAACGAACATCAATGCTACATTCAACCTACCCTGACAGATTTTAAATCTTTTACAGATCAGAGCAGCGTGCACATTCCGTTCCTCATATGTACCAAAACATTGAGAGGACATGTATGGCACGCTTACGGCCTGAACTGCGTCAGGGAATATCTGCTCTAGTTCAGGAAACCTAGGTACAGGGGTTGCACATTTTTAGCCCACAACAGCCGCGGGTACGACTCTTACTTGGTTCTGAGTGTGATGGTTCAGCTGGGTATTAAACCGTTCCTGATCACACAGTGCAGCAAAACTGAACTTGATTACAGTCTGAAAATTAATTGACAGCCTTTCATTCCTTGCTATGAAACTGAGTCAAATGCCTTGAGTATTAGGCTTCACTGATCACAGTAAAGGGTTTCCCCCCCCCCTTGAAAACTATTTAAAGTATATAGGCCTGCTACCTTCCCCCTGCTTCTATGCGCTGGAGCACATGAGGGATTGCAGCAAAGCCATGTACAATGCAGATGACTCTTCCTGTGGCTCTACGCTTCCCCGGGAGTGAATGCTGCTTGTCGGGACTTTGATGCAATCAACTGGTTTCCTTATATAGGACATTTTTGACCAATCTGTATAATCTGACCCAATCTGTATAATATGATTGAACTTGACTTTGTAAAGTGCCTTGAGATGACATGTTTCATGATTTGGCGCTATATAAATAAAATTGAATTGAATTGAATTGAATGAGCCCCGCAGAGCAGGAGCAATTTAACAGCTGGTACAGCCAGGCGTGCAAGCAACCCTATGACTTTCAGAAAGAAACTCTTTATTATTGTCAAAATTATGTTGAGATTCTTTTTAAGGGTTGTGTGAAGTTCAGAGAAGAGTTCTTTAAAGAGAGAAACGTGGATCCTTAAAATGCATCACAATTACCTCAGCTTGCATGAAGGTTTTCACATCCAATTTCCTTCCTCCTAACAGTCTTGCGATCCCCTCCCCAGTGGGTTACAAACGCCAGTGAAGGACATTTTCAAATGCCTCCATTCAGTGGCTGGAATGGTTAGCGCAGGAAAGGGCCATAGACATCCAGCATGCGCCAAATAAAGGGGAAAAGAAAATTGACCCTTATTCAATTCAATTCAATTCAATTTTATTTATATAGCGCCAAATCATGAAACATGTCATCTCAAGGCACTTTACAAAATCAAGTTCAATCATATTATACAGATTGGGTCAGATTATACAGATTGGTCAAAAATGTCCTATATAAGGAAACCAGTTGATTGCATCAAAGTCCCGACAAGCAGCATTCACTCCTGGGGAACCGTAGAGCCACAGGGAGAGTCGTCTGCGTTGTACATGGCTTTGCTGCAATCCCTCATACTGAGCAAGCATGAAGCGACAGTGGGAAGAAAAACTCCCCATTAACGGGAAGGAAAACCTCCGGCAGAACCGGGCTCAGTATGAACGGTCATCTGCCTCGACCGACTGGGGTTACAGAAGACAGAGCAGAGACACAACAAGAGAAACAAAAAAGCACAGAAGCACACATTGATCTAGTAATCTGTTCTACAATAGATGGTAGTAGCGGGTGAGCCGTCTTCTCTGGATGATGTCACAATTAACAGAACGCCAGACCAGGTGTACCTACTATGAAGAAAAAGAGAGAGAGCAAAAAGTTAAAAGCTGAAATGACGACAGTCATTTCAATGTAATACAATGCAAAACTGGAGAACAGTAGACTGAAGAACAGTAGAAATCAGTAGAGTGAGAAAATTAGACCCTGATGTCCTCCAGCAGCCTAGGCCTATCACAGCACAACTATAGAGATAGCTCAGGGTATGAGCCACTCTAACTATAAGCTTTGTCAAAAAGGAAAGTTTTAACATTAGTCTTAAAAATAGATAGGGTGTCTGCCTCACGGACCAAAACTGGGAGTTGGTTCCACAGGAGAGGAGCCTGATAGCTAAAGGATCTGCCTCCCATTCTACTTTTAGAGACTCTAGGAACCCCAAGCAGACCTGCAGTCTGAGAGCGAAGTGCTCTGTTAGGAACATATGGGGTAATCAGAGCTCTGATATATGATGGAGCTTGATTATTAAGGGCTTTTTACGTTAGAAGGAGAATTTTAAATTCTATTCTTGATTTAACAGGAAGCCAATGAAGGGAAGCTAAAATTGGAGAAATATGATCCCTCTTTTTGATTTTCATCAGAACTCTTGCCGCAGCATTTTGAATCAGCTGAAGACTTCGAACTGCATTTTGTGGACTTCCTGATAGTAAAGAATTACAATAGTCCAGCCTTGAAGTAACAAATGCATGGACTAGTTTTTCAGCATCACTCCTGGACAGAATGTTTCTAATTTTGGCGATATTCCGGAGGTGAAAAAAGGAAACTCTGGAAACCTGTTTAATACGGGACTTAAATGACATGTCTTGGTCAAAAATAACACCAAGATTTTTAACTTTATTACCAGAGGCCAAGTTAATGCCATCCAGATTAAGTGATTGATTAAGAACTTTATTTTTTGAAGACTCTGGCCCAAAGATTACAACTTCTGTCTTGTTAGAATTTAAATGCAGGAAATTTAAAGTCATCCAGCTTTTGATGTCATCAAGACATGACTGCAGTCGAAGTAATTGATTGGATTCATCAGGATTTATGGATAAATATAGCTGAGTGTCATCAGCATAACAGTGGAAATTAATCCCATGCTGTCTGATAATTTTGCCTATCGGAAGCATATATATAGTAAAGAGAATTGGTCCAAGGACTGAACCCTGTGGTACTCCACAAGTGACCCTAGAGTTTGAGGAAGATTTATTATTAACATGAACAAACTGGAATCTGTCCGACAGATAAGATTTAAACCAGCCTAATGCTTTTCCCTTAATCCCTACAGTATGCTCAAGTCTTTGTAGGACAATATTATGATCAACTGTATCAAATGCAGCACTGAGATCTAACAGGACAAGTATAGACACAAGTCCATTATCTGAGGCCATGAGAATATCATTGGTGACCTTCACCAGAGCTGTTTCAGTGCTATGATGAGCTCTGAAGCCTGACTGAAACTCCTCAAGTAGGTCATTACTTTGTAAATGTTCACATAGTTGATTAGCAACTACTTTCTCAAGAATTTTAGATAAGAAAAGAAGATTAGATATAGGTCTGTAATTTACTAATTTATTATGTGGACGGTTATGCACAGGTTCAAGGGGTCAAAATTGCGTTTGAGTTCAACGGGTGTTTTATCACGTGTGTCCCACTTGCTTTCCACCCAACCACACCTGTCTTCTCAGGGGCATTTGCTTTGAAATGCTCCACTCTGCTACCATGGAGAGAGCCAGGTTATTGCAGTCAGTTTACGGCGTGCAATTACAGGTTATGTGGGAACACAATTGGACCAAAATGAAAGCATCGCACTTTAGCGTCAAGGGGTTTCTGGAATGTTTCAACACACCTGAGCCTCTCTCCCCGCGAGAAGCGTTATACGGCAGCAGGACGTGTGGTCTCAGACTGAGGTACACGGCTAGGGACAAGCAAATAGTGCACTATGTCGACTTTACATTGTTGTATCCCTATGTAAATTCCAACTGCTCCTTCCCCCTCGGTCATCCCAAGATCATTTGCAAAGATTTTCATGACCTCTGCAACTATTACTGCTTCACCAGGGCAACCGCGGTCTGTTTTTTCCTGTTTTACTGTACAGGACATCTGTCGGTAAAATGGTGTTCACTCTCACGCTGCGCTTACGCTGAAATTAACTACCAGAAGGCAGTGACGGACTGGACGGTCTGGCATTTGGGCAGATGCCAGAAGGGCCGCGGGCCCTCGTGGGCCGTTTGGGCCGGCCAATCACGAGGCGGCCTGATCGTCCAGTGTGCGATCCAAAGGCGAATTTGTTTATCGGGATCGTGTGATGGGAGGCTCTCATTTGCCTGATTTGCTGAAAAATCTTCTGCTACAGTTTAAGAGGAAGACGCAGACCCAGGAACCTGTAGGCTAGGGGCTTTTTTTCAGTAGCTTAAAGGAGCTAAACATCCCCAGTGTCATCAGTCATCAGCAATCCGCATGCCCATGAGCAATACAGATGTCTAACAGAACCAGGGGTAACTGAGGAGGAGGAGAACGGAGATAAACCTCGCGCAAAGAGAAAAGTGAAAATCATGCTGTCCCCTAAATTACCAGGATTAGAGTATGATGATCCAAACGGCGACAACAGACGAGCTAGGAGAAAAACAGTAAATAACCCTAGATGGTTAAAATTTTCACCCTAAAAGTCCATGAAATAAAAACTGGAGAAAAGAATTTGTAATAAAGATACTTTAATTGTTCCAAATTATTCATGCGTACAGTGTTTTTTTCTATTAGACTAGTTACAGTTTGTAAAAATCTTTAAAGATTTGTAAAGAACACGTTCCATGATTAAATGAGCATGAGGCCCTATTTTTGATACATTGCCGATATTTTTTCACAAAAACAAATACGATTACATCATTTTTATAAACATCATCGTTGTGGGTAGCCAATTTTTCATGCTTCGATAGCCCGCAGGCTTTATGACACAAATAATAAACACAATGGTGACAGCACACGGTGGATAGAGTGTTTTGAAGTTGATGATTATGACACAATATTTTCGAGGGTCTGTCTTTCAAAAATGTCTCTATGCTTGATGGATAGAATTCGAAATGACCCAATCTGTATAATCTGATTGATTTTGACTTTGTAAAGTGCCTTGAGATTACATGTTTCATGAATTGGTGCTGTATAAATAAAATTTAATTCAATTGAATTAAATTGAAATCTTGAGGGAATCCGTAAGAGTCGAAAAAGTTGTCTTAATCATTCTCTTCCAAAGTTAGAGCTAGCCAGTGTTCTCCAGACATGTGTGAAGGATAAGTGTTGACATAGGCAGGTCCTTTGTATGTGCCTTTTAGTAGCAGGAGGTGATCGGATGCCCAAACCCCGTAAAATAAGTCCCCCAACAGGTGATGTATCAGACCCTCGAGCTTGTGGTTATTCATGTTTTAATAAAAAGATTATTTAATTATTTTCATCATAGCTTTACCTATGACATCCGATGCAATGTTTGTTGCTGCCTTTTCCAGATAAGATTTAGCGATTGCGAAGCTGCATTTTACTAGGGGTGATTTCACCGACTTGATACATTTTGTTTTTTGACATTTTCACATTTTGAAGCTCCTCTGCGTAACAAGAACCTTGGACGGGCTCTCCATCTAAATCTAAGATAAGATAAAATAAGATAAGCTTTATTGATCTCACATTGGAGAAATTCAGTTGTCACACATCGGCTTAGTGATCAAAAGAAGGTGCCAAAAAGAGGGAAATGTGCATAAGGTATGAACAGTGTGTCCACATATATACAGTGTATCAAAAAAAAATAAAAAATAAAAATACAAAGGAAATAAAGCAGAGATTTAAGATGAATATGTACATTCAGGGTGGCGTATATACAAATGGATTGATGTTGTACATTAAAGTCGTACCAGGTAAGGAACAACATTGAGGTAGTGAGATAACTATACAGCTGAAGTCACTTATTAAACAGGATTATGTAACAGGATTATTGCACAGATTATTGCACAGGGTACTAAATAGTAATTACCCGATAAGTATTGCACAGTTATTACTGTTATATTGCAGCATTGTATAGTCTGATAGCAGCAGGGATAAATGACCTGTGGTAGTGCTCCTTTTTACTAGGGTTGGAATTTGATAAGATTTTCACGATTCCGATTCTCTTATCGATTCCAATTTGGGGAATTTTTTTAACTTCTTAAACAAAAATAGACATGGTATTAAGCATTTAAAGTAATACTAATTTAACATTTTAGAGACATAAAAAGACAACAAAAACATTAAAGTACAGTTTATAGGTTGGGTTCTGCAATGTTATAAGATGAGTATAAAACTCATCTTTAGAACCAACTCTCTGTTCCTGTCAGGATGAGCTGCAACGTGTTATGAGTTGGAGGGATATTTCAGCGTCACTTAGTTTAGAGCCCAAACAAGCGACTTCACTTTCAGAAACAAGCCCAAAGAACTGCAACCCCACATCTCATGAAATGTACAAGCGACTTTAGAAAAAAATAAGACCAAAGTTGCATAGAATAAGTGGGCTTCGCAACAGTGAGCAATGTTTCTAAGTGTCATATCACTCCGCCCCTGTGGTCGGTAAACAAATGTTTCGGCAAGTTCTACATTATAAAAAAGAAAAACCTACCGAAAAGTCTCGCTCCCATGTCATCTTGAAGACATTCTTCTTCGAAATGTTGGCTACAGATGATGTTTTTTTCTCTCTGGCCAGAAGTTCGATGGCAAGTTGGCAATCCAACAAAAGAGCCCGTGGTGGACCATGAATCGGAAAGGTGAAAAAACGAATGTTTTTTTTCACTTTTACCTGATGTATTGGAACATCCAACTGCCATGCACATGGGTATTGTTGCTTCAACAATAGTTCTCAATACAATAGTTCTGGGAAATGCTCTCGAAATCCGAAAGAATTATTGTAGAGCGCAGTGCCTTACCGCGACATTACGTCACAGGAGGTGGTGTCGGGCAATAATGGCCACCCCCATACACATGGAGACGACAATTTATGCTTTTATTTTCTTATTGATTAACGCTAAATCCATTAAATCACTACGAAAGTATTAGTTTTAGGTATAGCTAATGATCTACTGATTTTTCCTTGTTGACCGGATATTCGATAGCTTTACCCGATGGGGCGGCATTTTTTTTGTTTTGCTTTTCTAGACTTACGCCTGGTCACGTCGTACTTGCTTACAGAATGCTGTGTGCGTAACTTGCGTAAAAAATGTGACATAAATCGTGCTGCCCAGCTCTGGTGCTGCCTGGAATCGATAAGAGAATCGTTAAGCGAGCTGCCAAACTGTGCCATGGAATTGGAACACATGGAACCGGTTCTGAACACGAACCAGTTTTCGATTCCCATCCCTACTTTTTACAGACAGGATGTCTAAGTCTGTCACTAAAGGAGCTGCTCAGCTCCTCTACAGTCTGGTGCAGGGGGTGAAAGGTGTTGTCCATGATGGATGTGAGCTTGGACAACACCCTTTTCTCCGCCACTTCCTCCACAGAGTCCAGAGTGCAGCTCAGGACAGAAGAGGCCTTCCTCACCAGCTTATTCAGCCTCTTTATGTCCTCTTTCTGGGAGTCATCAATCAAATTTTGACAGAAGGGTTCTAATAGGTTTTTGATGCATATGGAAGAAACAAAGAGGCCATGGCCAGAGTGCCTGGACCTAGAACTTGAAGTAGGTTAAGTTATCCTTTAATTGTAAATAAAAAGGTTAACAGAAGGGAATTGTTAGAAAAGTATAAATGTAATCACTTTATTTTCATTAAGTTACAGGCATTTGGTCTGTTTCAAGAGCTGGCTTGCAGGAATGTTCTGCTGTTTAACTTCAAACAGGATGGATTGTTCTGCTAGATAAGGAAATGTCTTGCCTTATCCAGCTGTGAGGTTGCAGGTGACTGATCACCACCTGCAATAAAATTGCATCCCTTTTTGTGTGCCGACCCACATGTTGTAAATTTCTGAACCCTCCTTATCCTTCTTTGAAGACCAAATAATAAAAAGCAGGAGACGAAGGTGACCCGGCGGAGTCGAACTCAGACATTTTGGGAGTGTAATTCTCTGTCTGGGTCGTCTGCCCTTATCTGCAGAAAAGTAACTTGTGTTGTGTTTGGTTCTTTCCAGGATAATAAGGGGTTACTATCATAACCCAATCAAAACAGGCCGGCTGAATAAAAAACAAGAACCTAAACCAAAAAGACTCTATCAGCTCTTAACCAGACACGTTTGGTTGCAACTCCTCTGTCTTCTCTGAGTTGTGTAAAAGTTTTACACAACACAGTAGATTTCCCTGAGCATCCAGATTCTTCAGCAGCAGCAATTCTTTTATTTCATCTTCTGATACTGTGGAGAGATCAGATTTATTAGTTTTGGTGACTCAGTCAATCGTTTTGAGCAGTGAAACTGTTAAACTTACAACTTCTCTAAGAGCCCTCCTCTGCCTGGAATCAAAACCTGATAACCCTGTTCTTCCTGTTCTTCCTGCTCTCAGACACACCTTGAAGCTGGTGGAGCAACATCTGCTGGAGGTGAAAGCTGATTGGTTGCAGCCTCTCTGCTCTGACACGTGATTCGTAGATCAGAGCTCAGAGCTGTTGCTGTTTTCAGGAAATGAAACTCACACAGTCACTGTGACCGAGAGGAGAAATGGAGCAGAACCAGCTGGACCGAGAAACCTTGTCCTGTTCGATCTGTCTGGATCTACTGAAGGATCCGGTGACTATTCCCTGTGGACACAGCTACTGTATGAAGTGTATTAAAAACTTCTGGGATGAAGAGGATCACAAAGGAATCCACAGCTGCCCTCAGTGCAGGGAGACCTTCACACCGAGGCCTGAGCTGAGTAAAAACACCATGTTTGCAGCTTTAGTGGAGCAGCTGAAGAAGACTGGACTCCAAGCTGTTCCTGCTGATCTCTGCTATGCTGGACCTGAAGATGTGGCCTGTGATTTCTGCTCTGGAAGAAAACTGAAAGCCATCAAGTCCTGTTTAGTCTGTCTGGCCTCTTTCTGTGAGAAACACCTTCAGCCTCATTATGATTCAGCTGCATTTAAGAAACACAAGCTGGTGGAGCCCTCCAAGAACCTCCAGGAGAACATCTGCTCTCGTCATGATGAGGTGATGAAGATGTTCTGTCGTACTGATCAGAAGTGTATCTGTCTTATCTGTTTAATGGATGAACATAAAGGCCACGACACAGTGTCAGCTGCAGCAGAAAGGACTGAGAGGCAGAGAGAGCTGGAGGTGAGACGAGAAAACATCCAGCAGAGAATCCAGGACAGAGAGAAAGATGTGAAGCTGCTTCAACAGGAGCTGGAGGCCATCAAGCACTCTGCTGATAAAACAGTGGAGGACAGTGAGAAGATCTTCACTCAGCTGATCCGTCTCATCCAGAAAAGAAGCTCTGATGTGAAGCAGCAGATCAGATCCCAGCAGGAAACTGAAAGGAGTCGAGTCAAAGAGCTTCAGGAGAAGCTGGAGCAGGAGATCACTGAGCTGAAGAGGAAAGACGCTGAGCTGAAGCAGCTCTCAGACACAGAGGATCACAACCAGTTTCTCCACAACTACCCCTCACTGTCAGCACTCAGTGAGTCTACACACTCATCCAGCATCAAGATCCGTCCTCTGAGCTACTTTGAGGATGTGACAGCAGCTGTGTCAGAGCTCAGAGATCAACTACAGGACATCCTGAGAGACGCATGGACAAACATCTCACTGAGACTCACTGAGGTGGATGTTTTACTGTCAGAACCAGAACCAAAGAGCAGAGCTGGATTCTTGAGATATTCATGTGAAATCACACTGGATTCAAACACAGTAAACAGTGACCTGTTACTATCAGAGGGGAATAGGAAGGTGACATTTATGAAACAACCTCAGTCTTATTCTAGTCATCCAGACAGATTCACTGGTTGGTCTCAGGTTCTGAGTAGAGAGAGTCTGACTGGACGTTGTTACTGGGAGGTGGAGAGGAGAGGGGAAGTTTATGTAGCAGTCGCATACAAGAATATCAGCAGAGCAGGAAGAGCGAATGAATGTTTATTTGGAAATAATGACAAATCTTGGGCATTACATTGTTCCCAAGAAGGTTATACATTTGTTCACAACAGCATCTGGACCTCCATCTCAGGTCCTGGTTCCTCCAGAGTAGGAGTGTACCTGGATCACAGAGCAGGTATTCTGTCCTTCTACAGCGTCTCTGAAACCATGACTCTCCTCCACAGAGTCCAGACCACCTTCACTCAGCTGCTACATGCTGGAGTTTGGGTTTGTTATGGAGGTTCTCTTGAGTTTTGTAAACTTGAGTAAACTAAAATATTTCTGATCTGTGTGATTCTTTCTAAAGTTTTTAATTCAATCATTTTAGTGTCTTTTCTGTTTTGTGTTCAGGTTTTTCATGTCATTCATCAGTAATTTTCTGTGCAACAATAGTTCTCTTATAGTTAAAATATAAACTTCTCTCAGTTCTTTTTTTGCCGGTTTATTTAAGTCATTTTCTAGCCAATGAGGTGATAGGAGGAAAACTCAATTTGTTTAAAAAGGTAATTTCTTCAACAATAAAAATATTACTGAGGTTTTAAAGTTTGAAAAAGCTTCTTTGATCTTTTGATTGATCTTTCTCATAAAATGTAAATTAAATCTCTAGAAATTCAGGGAAGTTAAACATCCCTTTCAGTTTTCATCATGAACGTTAATTAAAAAGGGAGCATGAAAACAGAAATGTTTGTTAAAATGTAAAGATGTGCATGTCTGTGACATATTCCCAAATAAATCACCAATTTCATGGTTACAACTAAGATCTCAGATGCTTTCATTTACTGAACCTTTGCAGGTGATGAACACAAACCTGAACCCTGGATCTCATCACCAGATGATGCATTTTTCCTGCTACCAGAAGTGCAGCAGATAAAAAGTTTCCTCTGATTCTGAAACATATTGATTATAAAGTGAATTACACAGAAGGAAAATATATCATCTGAATCATTTTATTCCCAGTTTACAAACTAGAGCAAGGAAGCTGAACAACAGTAACACCTTATCATCAATCAGCAGTGACTCATAATTATCATCACTTCACGATTATTATTACAATCCAGACATTCAGCTGCTGAAGTCAACAGAAAACAACGTTTCCTTAGTCGGTGTTTATCTGGATATCTGGGTTCTCAGCTGGATTTCTACTAACCTCGTGAGACCATCCTGATCTCGCGAGCTTTCAAGGTTTCACTCGCAGATCAGTCTGGCTACTCTCCGTTAAAGAAAATTTGGAGCCGTTCACCAAACGAACGTCCAATCAGCGTTGGCTTTGAGGCGGGTTGAGGTGTGACGCAACGAGAAGCACGACAGTTCAGTCTAAAGAACATGGCGGCTTCAGCCGATGAAACTAGCGTTAGCGTGGCTATCGAGCAAGTTTTATCGGAATTACAGAGTATTTTTTTGCTGAGCTAACGAGGCTTTACCTGCAGCAGCAAGAGTAGCTTGGCTTGTGGTTGTGTTTTCGTCGTCGCTCGTAACAGAGCGACGACGAATCTGATTGGTTCATTTGGCCCGTCTATCACCAACATAGGCCAATCAGCTAACCAGTATTTTCGCCCCTTCCCAAAATTACTTCAACGGAAGGTTTCCAGATGGATATGTGGAGCAAATCTATCTGGCGGAGTCAGGTAAGATTTCTACATAATTGATGGGAAGAAGGTTGTTTCACAGACAGAGGTACAAACTGGGGCCGATTCACAAAGCTGTTTATAGCTGCTAAATGTTTCCTAACCTGAGTTTCTGTCTGCTTCTAGTTCTGAGACTAGACACAAAGGCAGATCTGCTGCTAAAGGTGCTTCACACAGCAAATTCCCTCTTTGCTGAAGCCGTTTGAGTCCATTTAAAAAGGGCAGTCTGCATGGATTTGTTTTCAGGCTGGTGGAGAAACCCTGGACTAGATGATGGAGGGAATGGAGGCTGGGATCCTGGTTGCTGACGACGGCCCTCTGACAGACGCCTTTCCTTTGGACATCTTTAACGTGGCTGTGGTGCTAGAGGAGAAGATCAGCCTTCATGACCTCAGAAATGTTCCCAACACCTTTGTTCATGGGAGCAATCTGCTGCCTTGACCTGGAGGATCTCCACCAGATGAAGTCCTTTTTGACTTCCTTTAAAGAGTCATGAAGGTTAAACCAGACCAGAGCTCTGCTAGGATTCATGGACTCAGAAATAAAACACTTAGAAGCTGTAAAAAGAATAAAAAGTATAAAGCGTTATGAAAACAAGCCTCAGCCTGTTTAGTTCTATTCTGTTCAAATTATTGAAGGTTTTTGCTCTTTACTCATTTGCCACATTCACCAAAGAAAGATAAAAACTGATTTTAAAAAGCTGCAAACACTGTTCTGACCTCCAGCTTTGATCATTTAGAAATGAACATATCTTTGTTTTTACGTCCAGTTTTATAAATCTGAGAAGAGCAGAGGAATCAAATCAGGAATTCTCCACAGCAGATTTATCCACTAAAGTCTTTACAACAGCTGAGGCCAACAGCAGATTCTGAGCTTCTTGGTTCATGTGAGCATGTTCTCTGTCCAGCCTCTGGACGTTTCTGCTTTCTGTCACCTTAAAGCAAATATTTACTTTGATTCAACGGTCAGTTTGCAACGGTCAAGGACGACGTCTCCTCACTTTGTTCAAGCTCTGTTAAAAATAAACCAGCAGAATTCAGTCTGATGTTGAAGAAAACACATTAGCAGATATTTTATTCAGTCCCAATAACCTGAAACAATTAATTATTTTAACTTGATAATGTGAGTTAAATGAATCCAGAAATGTGTGCTGGTTAATCTGGGCGAGGACAGTTTTTCTGCTTTTATAATTTGGTTTAATTTGCAGTATTAAGTTTAAACAACTTGCCATTCAAGATCAATAACATGTCAGAACTATAAAAACAAAGTTTAAATAACTTTTCCTTTGCTGTTAAATCAGCTTGATTAACTTTAATTTCTAAGCTTAAACAAAAGTCACTTTCTCAGCAGGTCAATTTTCATCTTAAATCAATGCCCCTTCAAATGCTGCAGAGGGCGCTGTCCTCCTGGAAACAGTGATGAAGAGGAGTATGCTGGTGAAGATTCTCAGTCATCCAGGTCATGGTCATTCCAAAAAAAGATAAAAAACAAAGCAACTGGACTTGTTTTCCGTCTAAGTTCCGTCCAACTAAGGAAAACAAGTCCAGTTGCTTTGTTTTTTACCTTTTTTTGGGATGAAGAGGAGGTTAAAGCTGCTGCACTCAGGGCGTCAGCCTGATGAAGATTGAGCGATCACTGCTCATTCCATACATAGAAGGAAAAACAAATATAGAAATGAGAGAATACATAATAAATTTAATGAATAGTAAATAAAAGATGTGTTATTAGAAAGACATTAAAGATATTATTAAACTGAAGCGATTCTAATGTTTTTTTTCTTTTTTGAGGTCCAAAAAATTTATTTCACTTTTAGAAAATAGCAGGAAATTTTGACTATTGAGGAAATCCAGTGGTGCACATCCTCCCACAGAGCTTTTCTGAACACACAGTCATAAAATAGATGTTCTGTCGACTCAGCATCCCCGTCACTAAATGAACGAGTTTAATTATCAACAGCAAAACGCTGCTGCCTGCGTCCTCACTAAGACTAAGAACGTAGAGAACATGGACCCGGTTCTGAAGTCCTTCCACTAAAACTAAGAACATAGAGAACATGGACCCGGTTCTGAAGTCCTTCCACTAAAACTAAGAACGTAGAGCACATAACCCCAGTTCTAAAGTCCTTACACTGGCTCCCTGTATCTCAGAGAATAGACTTTAAAATACTTCTGTTAGTCTATAAATCCCTGAATTAGCACCTAAATCCATTACAAACTTGTCATCAGGGCATCAACCCTCCAAGGCAAGGCAAGGCAAGGCAAGGCAAATTTATTTATATAGCACAATTCAGTACAGAGACAATGCAAAGTGCTTTACATGATTAAAATATTGGAAAATAAAACAGAATAAAAGCAAGTAGGGATAGTGTAGAAACAAAAAAGAACATTTGAAAACAGTAAAACATTTTAACTTGAACATTCAAAGGCAATTCTAAACAAATGTGTTTTTAATCTCGATTTAAAGGAACTCAGGCTTTCTGCACTTTTACAGTTTTCTGGAAGTTTGTTCCAGATAAGTGGAGCATAGGAACTAAATGCTGCTTCTCCTTGTTTAGTTCTGGTTCTAGGTATGCAGAGTAGGCTGGAGCCAGAAGACCTAAGTGGTCTGGAGGGTTTATACGCTGATAACAAGTCTGTGATGTATTTAGGTGCTAAGCCATTTAGAGATTTATAGACTAACAGAAGTATTTTAAAGTCTATTCTCTGAGATACAGGGAGCCAGTGTAAGGACTTTAGAACTGGTGTTATGTGCTCTACTTTCTTAGTCTTAGTGAGGACGCGGGCAGCAGCGTTCTGGATCAGCTGCAGCTGTCTGATCCACTTTTTAGGCAGACCTGTAAAAACACCGTTGCAGTAATCAATTCTACTAAAAATAAACGCATGGATTAGTTTTTCCAGATCCTGCTGAGACATCAGTCCTTTAATCCTAGAAATGTTCTTCAGGTGGTAGAAAGCTGACCTTGTAATTGTCTTTAGATGCTTTTGGAGGTTCAGGTCTGAGTCCATCACTACTCCCAGATTTCGGGCCTGATCAGTGGTTTTTAGCTGAAGCGACTGAAGCTGTGACCTAACTTTTGATCTCTCCTCTATTGGTCCAAATATTATTACTTCTGTTTTGTTTTTGTTCAACTGAAGAAAATTTTGACACATCCATGCATTGATTTCTTCTAGGCATTTACTCAGTGCCTGAATTGGTTCAGAGTCACCTGGTGACATGGTGATGTAGAGCTGTGTGTCGTCTGCATAGTTATGGTAGCTGATGTTGTTTTTATTATCTGGGCTAGAGGGAGCATGTAGATATTGAAGAGGAGGGGACCCAGGATGGACCCTTGGGGAACCCCACATGTGATTTTTGTAATCTTCGATGTAAAGTTACCTACTGATACAAAAAAGTCCCTGTCCTTTAAGTAGGATTTAAACCAGTGGAGTGCTGTAGCAGAGAGGCCGACCCAGTTCTCCAGGCGCTCTAACAGAATGGAGTGATCAACAGTATCAAATGCTGCACTAAGGTCCAATAGTACCAGCACGGTGGTTCTTCCACAGTCTGTATTTATATGGATGTCATTAAACACCTTGATAAGGGCGGTCTCTGTACTGTGGTGAGCACGGAAACCTGACTGGAATACGTCAAAGCGGCTGGTCGTTGTTAAGAAGGTGTTTAATTGTTGAAATACAGCTTTTTCAATAATTTTACTGATAAAGGGGAGGTTTGAGATGGGCCTGTAGTTCTGGAGTAGAAGTTTGTCTAAATTGTTCTTTTTCAGCAGTGGTTTGATAATTGCTGTTTTTAGGGACTGGGGGAAAACACCTGACAGAAGGGACGCGTTTATTATCTGAGTCAAATCAGACGCTATGCCAGGAAAAACTTTTTTAAAGAAAGCTGTGGGTAGAACATCAAGGCAGCTGGAGGAGGAACTTAGCTGCTGAATGATCTGCTCTAAGCTTTTGTGGTTTATTTCGCTGAAATGGGACATTTTGTCAGAAATAGTTCCAGCTGAATAAAGCATTGGTTCTGGTGTTGATATGGTAGTACAAAGTGATCCTCTAATTTTTAGGATTTTTTCAGTAAAGAAGTTAGCAAATTCGTTGCAGGCCCTGGTGGAGTGGAGTTCGGAAGTCACGGACACAGGAGGATTTGTTAGCCTGTCAACTGTGGAAAATAAGACACGAGCATTATTAATGTTTTTCTTGATGATCTCAGAGAAGAAAGATTCTCTTGCATTTTTCAGTTGTAAGTTATATCTGTAAAGTCTCTCTTTATAGATGTCGTAGTGAACTAGGAGTCTATTCTTTCTCCACCTGCGTTCAGCTTTTCGACATTCCCTTTTTTCACTTCTAACTGATGGAGCATTTCTCCAAGGAGATTTTTTCTTCCCGGAAAAAAACTTCACTTTGACTGGAGCAATGCAGTTAATGATGTCTGAGACTTTAGACTGAAAGTTATCTACTAGCTCATCAGCTGAGTTGCAGCCCAAGGTTGAAGTATCAGAGTAAGCTTGAATAAAAGTTTCCGCGGCATTGTCCTTAAAGGTGCGTTTTCTTACGATGTCCCTTTGGCTAAATGAGTCGCTGGTAATTATGCTTTCAAAGGTAACAGAAAAGTGATCGGATAAGGCAACATCAGTTACATTGACCTGTGAAATCTTTAGACCTTTAGTGATGATCAAGTCTAAAATATGTCCCTGTTTGTGTGTTGGCTGTTTAACGTGTTGACTTAAACCAAAGTTTCTAAGTGTGTCACACAGTTCTTTTGCACTTCTGTCTTCAGGGTTGTCAACGTGAAAGTTGAAGTCTCCAACAATAATTAAACAGTCATAATCAACACATATCACAGACAGCAGGTCACTAAAATCATTAAAAAAGTTTGATGTGGACTTAGGAGGCCTGTACACATTCAGAAACATAGTTCGTACCGGGCCCTTTACCTGGAGAGCCAAATGTTCAAAAGAGTCAAATTTTCCTAAAAACACCTTTTTACACTTTAGTGAATCATTAAACAATGTTGCTACTCCTCCACCTTTCCTTTGCTGTCTGCTTTCACAAAGAAAATTGTAGTTTGGAGGAGTCGACTCCATCAGTATAGCTGCTTCACTAAATTCATGCAGCCATGTTTCTGTTAAAAACATTACATCAAGATCATTGTCAATAATGAAGTCATTAATTAAAAGGGATTTTCCTGACAGAGATCTAATATTTAATAAACCCAGTTTATATGACTTAGTGGTTGATGATGTCTCTGTGACAGGTTGCATCTGACAGTTTATGATTTTTAAGTATTTGTTCCTGTTTATCCTTTTGTTTTTCTTATTTCTGCCACGTATTATCACAGATATTCCATAATCTCCGGCGAAAGGCCCCGGCTGATGCTGGGAACTCTCATGTCTGATAAACGTGTGGCCAGGGCCCAATCTGTATCACAGCGAAGTAATTTGGAGTTCCTCAGTACCAGAGTGTTCTGTGATACGTGGAGGAGAAGGATCTGAGGCTCTGAGGCCTTTGGAGAATCCTGGTTTATTCACAGCAGAATGGCTATGTGGAGAGGATGTCATCTGTAGGCCAATCTTAAATACTTTGTTCATGTTATGAGAAAATTCCAGAAAAGGAACTTCTGGGCTTTGTGGAGAAGAAGGGGAGGCGGGTCCAGTCTGGACCGGTGTTTGTGAAGATGGAGGTTCTTGGTCCTTTCGTTGTCCTGCTGAGATCTGGGATGAATCGTCCTGTAGCTCTGACAACGCCTCATTCTGTGTCATCTTTCTGGCCATCTTTATCTTGGCTTGTTCGGGCTGCACTGGGCTTATCTTTTGTTTTGGCACTGGATGTTCCTTGTTTTGGGACAAAGCTGATGACGCATGGTTCACAGAATAGAAGATGTTTGAAATCAGCCGTTTTGCACCTGACCTATTTAGAGAGAAACGATCTCTGTTGAACAGGTGTCTTCTTTCCCAAAATATGTTAAAGTTGTCTATGAAGGTTACAGTTGTTTCTTTGCATGTTTTTTCCAGCCATTTGTTTAGCATCAGAATTCTGGAAAAAATCTCGTCTCCGCAGTTAGCGGGTGGGTGAGGCCCGCTAAGAAGAACCTTGACATTCAGGCCATCAACAAGTTTCAACAAACGAATGTAATCCTCTTTTAATACTTCTGATTTTCTTATCCGGTTGACGTCCTTCAGGGCTTCAGCTTGTATTATGAGGTTTTCCAAGGTCGGACGTTTTCTCAAGATCCTTGGAAGGTCTGTCTGAAGGATGTCTGTTAAATCAGACACCAGGCCACAGTTCCCATCGTTATAAATCAACACCTCTGTATTTTTCTTGTTACAGAAATGTTTAATCCCCCTTACAGAACCATTGCATAATATCAGGGTCCTTGGCCCTGTGGCATGTCTTTTCTCTGATGTCTTAGAACGAAAATCGTTGACATACCTCTGGTTTTTGTCCTCCTGGGTCACATTTTGGAGCGGAGCGAATCTGTTTCGTAAAGGAATTCCAGCATTTCCAGCAGGTTTACTCCTATCATTTGTTGTGGGAACAGCCCGCTGTTGTTTTACTTGTCCTGGGACATCTCTCTGTAGTCTCGACCAGTTTTCTTTGTCTAGGCGTGGGGTTCGTTGGTCCTTTGGTCTTGCACCCAGAGTGGTCCAGGGATTCTCATTTTCCTCAGGGAACTGTTTGTTCGCTGAGTCGCTGGGCTGGTGGTCACCGCTCGGAATCACGGGCAGGGTTGTTTCATTTCCATGCGTGGCGTTAACATCATAATTCACTTCAAGTCGACAGATTTTCAATTCCATAACAGCTATCTTCTGTAAAAGCTTGTCAAAGTCCATTGTGTTGAAGGAAGGCATCTTTTCAAAATCCAAATCAAAAAATAAGTAAAAGAAAATAAAAAGAAAATAAATAAATAAAAACTAAATCCAACTTTCTGTGGTTTAGGTTAGGAGATAAAAAGGAGATAAAAAGTAAAAGGCAGGAAAATGCAAGCAAGCAGAGAGCAGAGAAAAAAGCGTCCGAACAGGCTGAGAGGCAGATAGTAAGACCACTAAGGTCTTCTGGCTCCAGTCTACTCTACAGAACCAGAACCAGACATGGAGAAGCAGCATTTAGTTCCTATGCTCCGCTTATCTGGAACAAACTTCCAGTAAATTGTAAAGGTGCTGAAAGCCTGAGTTCCTTTAAATCAAGATTAAAAACACATTTGTTTAGGATTGCCTTCAACTGTTCTAGTTAAACTGTTTTACTGAAACATCACTTGTTCAACTTTTTTTTAGTCCAACTGTTTTTAATGTTCTATTTTGTTTCTACATTTTATTCCTACTTGCTTTTATTCTGTTTTATTTTCCTATATTTAATCATGTAAAGCACTTTGCATTGTCTCTGTACTGAATTATGCTATACAAATAAATTTGCCTTGTCTTGCCTTGTCTGAGGGATTCTCTTGAGGTTAAACACCTGACAAGATTTAGAAGTGGATTTCCTTCACTTTTGGATGATTTAAATAAATTGTTCAGATTTTTGTTTCTGTTGATCATCTGACAATAGTTGTGAGACATAATCTGGATTTAATCCAGGAGAAAACAAAGGTCTGGTAAAGAATATTTTAGAATTTGTGAGTTTTTTTGTAATGTTTTACCCATTAAACAAAAGCAGAGGAAGGACAGAGGTTTTCAAAAATATAGTTTGCTGTCCATTCATTATTTTGAGAGAGTTTTAGTATTTTTCTTTAACTCTTTATATATTTTCAGGTTATGTTTAGCCGAGGATGATGTGATATTTGAGGTTTGGAGCCCAGGAATGACCAGAGACAAGGCTGAGAACGTGGAGGAGACAAGAAGGTGGATGGAGGATGTTTGATAGTCTAGGAAGTAAACTGGAATTGGAGGAAAATAGTTTATGTCATGGTGCGGTTTTGGCTTGGCTGTTTCCCCTGTTATTCTCCAGCACCTCCTCCTCTCACACAGCTCAGCCTCCACTCCCTCAGCAATCAGTCACACCTGGTAGGCACCAATACGTCAGAACTCACTCCACCTGCCAGCCTCTCTACTAAAGCCTCCCTCAGTCTTCTCTTCCCCGCCGGCTCGTCTTCAGTCCTCACTTCCACCATGCCTGTCAAGTCCAGTACTCTCGTTGCTGCACCTCAGGTTCTTCAAAAGTCCTGGCACCTCCAAGAATTCTCCTCGTGGTCCTGCTCGGATTGCTATCCACCGTTCTCCGGTTTCCTCCAGTCGGCCTGCTCCTGCACTCATCTACTCCAGTCCGGTACCTGACTCTGGTTTTCACCATCCACAACTCATTCCCTGTAATGAACTCTGTAAACAAGCTGTGTGTGTGTGTTCCTGTATTACCACCCTTCTCGAGACCATTCGTAAGATAATCACCTTACATATTGGGACCAGAGGAAAAGTTAGGACCAAAATCATGGTCCCAATAAGGAGGATCCCAGAAACAGATAGATGATGGCTTATTAGCAGCCCCAGTGGTAAAATTTCCCTGGACCTAATGAGGAGGTATTTTTTGATAAATGAGGGTTTTGCTCACATGCCGCTACTGGCCAACTCGTGTAATTACAAGTGTGTGTGGCAACTAAGATTTTTTGCTCACTGTCCCACCTATGGCCAACATGTGTAATTACAAGTGCATATCGGATCTTAAAGTATTTGCCCACTGTATGAAATCTGGCCAACTTGTGTAGTTGCTCAGTATCATATTTAACATTATTTTGCTTCTTATACCACATTTGTTTAAATGGTGTAATTGTAAGTGCGCCAATTTTTTTTTTACCTCTTTCAAAAATGAAGTAATTTATAAACTTAAACATTATATGGCATCTTTATTAACTTTATATACTCATGTGCTAACTAAAATCTTATTTATGCTCATGAACATTGTGGATTTTGTTTTTTGCTATAACATAAACCTCATAAGACCTTAAGACTCTTCACCCTCTTTCAGAGAAGGGGATCTATAGGTTAGTTAATCTGACTGGCCCGCATCTGTGGATGCTGGATAGCATTTCCAATAGCTATGTTGCTGCTAGAAAAAAAAGTTGGGAGCATTAATTAGGACTGGGCCATATTATATTGTTTATGAATATACCGGTAAAACAAATTACCAGTATATTTTTTTTAAATCATGATATCATTTCAAAAAAAAATTATATCATGATATGCTAATTTCTGTCATAAATATGCCATTCCACCACGCAGAGAATTACGCTCTTGTGAGTCATACAGTGATACTCAAGTTGTACAGGTGAAGGAAAATGTCGCTTTACAGCTGAAGAATCAATTTCCAAGTGGTGTGGAATTATTTTTTGATTAAAAATGAGCAGATACGTAATGAAAAGTGGTCCGAAAGGTGGAAATCTGTCTAAACTATTTCACCATCTCAAGTATCATCTCCCAAATGATTGCCAGGGGTTCAGGAGGGACACTTCGCAACCAGTGAAATGTAAGATAGCTCAGCATGATATCATGTAGTCCCTTACCACCTGTTCCCCGTAGGATAAATAAACCACTTGCTGGAAAAGCACATGCCAGTCCAAACCTCATAAGTTATGATAACCAGATAGACGGCTACACTCTGCTCATGATTAGCAATCCTTTCAGACATAATTTTATTTATTTTTAGCATTTGCCACAAGTGTAGGAAATTATACTTTGTTAAAGACAGCATATTTTTGATTTATGCTATATTTATTCTTAAACAATCCCAAGCTTTCACTTTATTTTTCAGGAGCTGCACCTGCATGTAACTTTTTGAGGTGGATTTTTGTTATTCTGTTTCTATTTTGTGCAGACTTTTTTAAATTAAATGACAGAAGCAGAACTTTATTTTTAATTTTTATACTTTAAGACTGAATCCTTTATTAAATAAATATAGCCATTAAAGCAAAAAGTAACCTGTTTTTTTTACTTTGTTTTTATACAATACTGCAAACCAAACTTTTAAGTAAATTTTGTCAAATCAATCGCAATGATTTCTGTATTTTTTTGTTGCATTGCAAAATTTATCAGTTTCATCAGAATGCTCAGAAATGTCATGATATTATATTTGAGCCATATTGCCCACCCCTAGCATTAATTTTGATATTTGCTGTAGGTGAACTCATCTATCTATCTATCTATCTATCTATCTATCTATCTATCTATCTATCTATCTATCTATCTATCTATCTATCTATCTATCTATCTATCTATCTGTCTATCTATCTGTCTATCTGTCTGTCTGTCTGTCTGTCTGTCTGTCTGTCTGTCTGTCTGTCTGTCTGTCTATCTGTCTGTCTGTCTGTCTGTCTGTCTGTCTGTCTGTCTATCTATCTGTCTGGTGCAACAATACATAAAATTCACAATCGATTTGATACTTTTTCAATACTCATTTGATAATTTTTTGACACAAAACAGAAATTTTCATGCCTTTTAATGCTTGTAAGTTATGAAGCATTTTCTGCTGTGCATACTTAACGCCATGTAAAACAAAATAAATGATAAATATAACAATAAATAAGAGAAGACATTTACCTGATCTAAAAATGAGCTATCTTCTGTACAAAACAAAGTAAAATACGAAGAGCTCCTTCCAAAAAAAAAGCCTTACCATACCTATTCTAAAAAAAGTAAAAAACAAAGCGACTGGATATGTTTTCCTTAAGCCGGGCGTACACTGTACGAGTTTTTCAGTCGTGGTACTTATATACATCTCAAACTGTGCGACGGAACCGCAGAGTTTAAAAAGTTCACCGCTCACGATCTGTGCGGCGCGACGCTCGGACGAGACCGGACTGCTCACACTGTACGTCGTGTCCCCTCTGGGACCGCTCGCTGTGGCGGCAGAGGCAGGCGAGCCACGGTAGGTGACAGGGACCCAGAGCCGGGGTTCGAGCCCAGCTCTGGCGAAGCCCGCAGGAGGCACCGGGCGTCGGGGGAACGGAGGGGAGAGAGGAGGGACAAGACGCATCGGCGGCCGCGCGGCACGGCGGCCGCCCCCTCTACGATCAAGCTGAAATTCGGCCCGATTCAAAAAATGCTCGCATGACTGAAGAATCGGCCCGAAAAGGGGAAAATCTCGTACAGTGTACGCCCGGCTTTAGTTGAAGACATTTCGCTTCCTCTCCAGGAAGCTTTCTCAATTCAAAATGTTTGGAATAATGATGAGTACCAAACTTTAGATCAGAAGAGCTTCACCATACCCATCTTTGGATATTTTGTTTGCATTATTAGTGTCATGAATGGTGTGGGACTGAACCCGATAATCATCCGAAACAGAAATTCATTTAAAGGGATTTATTCAGGGAATGATGAACACAAAAAGGATCCAAAAAAGGCAGACATCCAAAAACAACTGACGGGAACAGGCGAACAAACTGGGCAGGATAAACAGAAACAGGTTAATCAAAAACAGACGTAAGGCTCTTACCGAGGCAGAATGCAGAACACAAGGAACAGCGCATGGGTATGTAAATGTGACGACCCAACAACTAACTGAGGAGGGAGTGAGGCTTAAATAGACGGATAACAGGTGAGCGGAATAGAAACTAATTAACCAGAGGTGGAAGCAATACAGAAACTGACAGGAGCTGGGGGAAAAAAAAACCTAGAGTCCAAGGACATCAATGAGGACAAAGCGCAGAACTAATACAGAAAACAGATAACAAAATAATGAACCGGCTAAACAGGACTCACGAACCTAGAACACAAATAACCCAAGAGGCAGGAAAATAACACTAACCAAATAACACAAAACATTACAATTAGTTACTATTCATGTTGAAATAATATAATTTGCATTGTGATGTTGAGCTAACACTGGTGAAGATACGTTGGTTAGAATAGTAGCTATTGTTTATCTCATTTGTGTAGAATTTGTTTGTTTGAAATATTTTTAAATTGTCTGAAATAAATTCCATTTATTCATCTTCTACCATCATATGAAAGAAACAAAACATTGGCTTTTATTTTATTTATTTAAAAAAAAGCTCTTTGGGAGATACAACTCACACTCATCTTTGGAGTTCTGCCTTTTCAGCTGCATATAAAACAAAACCAACTTAAATAAAAGGCCCACCTTCAAGCCAGCAAAAAGGAGTATGAGCTTCAAATTTAGGGAAACACCAACTTGAGGCAGTAGGCATGTTGTCTTAGCCTAAATGCACATGGAAGTGGAAATATACGAAGTGGAAATACAGACGGAAATAAAAAGGGCAGGCAAAAATACATTAGGTAAAAAAACAGCTAGAAATGTTAGAGGCAGAAATAAATCCTTGTTTCAGAAATACAAGGATGTTAAAATAAAAGGAAAGGAAATATTTATGGTGGAGTAAAAACAGGCTTTAACAATTTTGTGTTGTAAATAAGAATGAAACAAAAAATAAAAACATATTTTAAAAATGTTGTTGTAAATAAATATCAAACAATAAAAAAGGTTGCAGTGCAAATATGGAACCAAAAAAACCCACTTGCAATAAATACACAAAGACAAAATAAAGACTTCAATAAAAACGTATAACAGAAAACAAGTGGGTTAAAAATAAGTCAGCATAAAAGCAAGAAGAAAAGTAAAAGTGTAAGTTAAATTTTATATTTTTTGATGAATAATTGATCAATTGTTGAAGAAATATCTTCTTTTTATTATTTTGCCATGTTTAATGGCACACAAGTTCATATTATTAGCTACTTTTTCAAGCCATTTTATATTATTAAGTCCTTCATTTATTTCTGTGTGTATTTTTAATTATGGCAGAATTGGTCCTCCATACCCTCAGAGCCAGGTGCTTTTATCAGCTGTCACCATTCAAAACATGAATAACTACGTTTAATGACCTCACAAAATGCGCCAGTTAAGGCACAGGAGAGTTAGTAGCTGTGTTTCATGCTCTTTTGTTTTTAACAACATAGAATCAGCGGTGCATCAGTGCGCTGCTGCCTTGTGCTTTAATTCAGGGGCGCAAAATGACGTTACATGTAATTTGGGTGCACACTTTTAAGGGTAATTTTAAAGAACCTGTAACATCAGGGGCTTCAGCTCACACCCGTCAGTCCCCCTGTTCACTCTATAGGAACCCTTTACAGTCTTTAGTTCTGCATTTTCACCATAGTTTATCCCTCGCACAGAGCGCACCAACGGGGGTAAAATCCGCCCACCTCACCGCCCAGAGCGCACTGAGGAGAGTAATAGAGCAGATTTGTCTGGTCAGCGCGGCGACTGATAATGTAGTAGATTAATATCTTACAATGAATACTGTAATGGATCAATATCTTATAATAAATATAGTCTTATCACAATGGTTAAAAGGTGTGCTATAACATTCACCTAAGAAAAATGTGTGTGTGTCACGCTACAAGTTCAGATAAGAGGTAGAGGGTCAATGCAAACAAACCAGGGCAGTGGACAAGACATCTGTACCAAAGAGCAAGCCATTTGCCATGTAAACAGAACATGTAGGGTCTAAAAGGCTGCAATGTACACAGAAAATGCATGGTCCATGTTTGGAAGAGGTAATGATGTGTAACCATATCGGAAATGGGTAGTGATGTGTGACCATGTTTGGAATGAGCAGTGATTTGTAACCATGTTTTTAAAAATATGCACCCTCGGGAAGTTTCCACTGATATGTAATAAAATAACAAAGATATCCGTGGAAAAGTAATTGAAAATACGTAATAAATAGGAGGGGCTCGAGGAGGAGCCCCCAAGACCCAGGAAATGTATATAAGCAGACCACTTTCTTTGTTTGTCAGATGTTGACCGATGAACATCTCATGTGTGGTTGACTTGTATTATTGCAATAAACCATACTGGACCGAGACACAGCTGCTTCTGCTCACTTTTTTGACCACTGTTGGATATCTTTAACTGCCTTACCAAGAACTTGGAATTTTTGAAAGACTTAGCACAAATCATTACGTCGTTTGGAGGACTATCCACGACAATATGGGAAACCTGTCGCTGTGAAAGATGATGATAAAGGTTATAAACTGTAACAGGCTCTAAGTGCATGGAGCTGAAAAGAGGGAGACATTAGCAGCTGGATCATGCGTAAAGACGCAGTGTGAACCTCTGTGTGCTTCAGTGTTGCGGCTGAGGGGAAAATGTCGGACCGTATAGGCTTAATGAAACTCTGCCTGATTCACCAATCAGGTTATAGATCTACAATGATAAATAAACCCATAAATGATTGTGTAACAGTGTAGTAATTCGCTCAATAACTTAAAACTTTTATTCAGTATTATTTGAACAATTGTGTGTTTTTTATGTTTTAATCCATTAACTGAACAATAATGCGTTAACACTTCTCTTTCACTTTTTAACAAAAGTAATACATGTCTACTTAAATGTCTAGTCGGATAAAAATGAGACGGAGTTCACTTCATCGGCTCTTCCAGGGTCCAGTTAGCCCCGCCCCAAATGAAGCCCCACCCCAAAATTAGCATAACATCACTCTTAACTCTTGATAAAAGTTGAGAGGTCTGCGAATAAACCTTTTAACTTCTCCATCAGCTCTCTGCCCAAACCTGTCTTTTGCCTCGTGTGAGTTCTGTCCACTTTGGCCATCCGAGGAAGGAGCACTGAAAAGCAGAAAAGTTATTGGCTGTTCTTGGCTGACTAGCGTTTAGCTCTGCAACAGCATGTGGAGGGATCAGAGGCCTGGTCTTTGCCTAATCTCTGATCGCTCAGCTTGTCTGGTGTGGGAAGACATCCACCATCTCGCGTCTGCTTTCCTGCAACAGCTGACAAAAATGAACAAAGCTGTTTCGGCATCCCTTACTTTGCAGCTGGTTTGCGCAGAAGTCAGAGTGAAACTTTGACTTCTCTGTCCCAGCAGTTCCTCCGATGCCAGGGAAGGGGTGGGGGGGTCCTCCATCGAAGCCGGCAGACAAGTTTAGCAGACCCTGGATCAAGCGTGGCTGGTCCAGGTATATTCCTTCAGATGTCCCAGGCAGACGAGACCATGTGGCCTCATGGTTCAGTCAGCCTCCCTCTCTTCCTTTTGTCTAAAGGAGGGATGAGGTGACGGCTGGTAGCTTTGTCATGGAGACGTGGTCTGCAGCTTGGAGTCTGAAGAGGTTCTGGGTTCCACAGAACGGCTGTTCTGGGGAGCATGTGGCTTTTGGGGCCTTAAGTCACATGCCTGCTGAGGAAGGAGACCCTCCCTCTCCTTGGGAGCCCCAGGAGAGAAGTGGTGGTCGTCTGAGGGTCTGGATATGATTGAGGAGGCTGCAGAAGAGAGGTGATCAGAAGCACTCTGACACTTTTATCTGTGGGGTGTTTACAGAAGCACCCTGCTGAGAGAGAGGGGCAGTCCTTGCTGGCTCCCTCTCCTTTGTGGCTATGTGGTCAGAATTCAATCTGACCTCAATTATTTTTATGATCATAGCTGTAATATGGCACAACAGTATAACAGTGGAAATTAATCCAATTGTAATCCAGGCAAAGCTTTGAAAAACAAACTTGTAATCTTCCTCTTAAGAATAATCAATACTACCCTGCTCTGACATCACATTGTCATGTGACTGTAGAGAGCCAATGAAGAGGCTATATAAGCAGGAAGTAGTGGTTGCCAGGAAGGGCTAGGGTGGAGGAGCTGGGAAAAGTTTGTTGCAAAAGGTCTGTCCTAAATATATGTCATCAGGTTATAGGAGCCGCCTACTGGGGCCTGATTGGGCAAGAAGTAGCAGGGTTTTTGTTGTGAAACCACAGAATTGGTAAGTGGGCCAACATTAGCTTAGCAGCTCATTCATTTCCTTATTCATTTCAATTTGGTAGCCTAGCCTAGCTGGTTCCATCTATATTGTATGGAGCGGTTAGCTTTGGACATTAAAGCATGTTTTGCTAAATATCTAATATTTATGATTTGTAAGAATAGCATGAACTACTATTGGAAATTCATATTTGATACTATTGATTGATAAAGAATGTACCCCAGGCATTATTTATAAGGAAAGTGATCGTTTGAACTAATTGGACAATGTTTGATTGTTATTTGATAAATTAATTGTAATACCATTTTGTACTGTGAATTAGTCCATAGACTGAACCCTATGGTACTCCACAAGTGACCCTAGAGTTTGAAGATTTATTATTAACATGAACAAACTGGAATCTGTCTGACTAATAAGATTTAAACCAACCTAATGCTTTCCCCTTAATCCCTACAGTATGCTCAAGTCTTTGTAGGAGAATATTGTGACAGTATAGACAAGTATAGACACAAGTCCATTATCTGAGGCCATGAGAACATCATTAGTGACCTTCACCAGAGCTGTTTTAGTGCTATGATGAGCTCTGAAGCCTGACTGAAACTTCTCAAGTAGGTCATTACTTTGTAAATGTTCACATAGTTGATTAGCAACTACTTTCTCAAGAATTTTAGATGGGAAAAGAAGATTAGATATAGGTCTGTAATTTACTAACTCATCTTGATCAAGAGATGGTTTCTTAAAGGAGAAGTCCGGTCAAAATCAGAATTCAAACTGCTGAAAGTACTTTAAATATAAAACTACTACATACTGTGCAAAAAATTATACGTTTTTTTAATTATGAATAATTTTCATTTAATCATGTTTATGTGGAGGAATCCATCTTGGTCAAGAATAGTACTGTCACCTCCCATTTTTTGACACTCGGCGGACCCGCAGTTGAGCAAGTTTCAACGCTCCGTTTGTCACGGCGCACTATTTTCCAACATGGTGACAACTGGTGCTCTGTAGGAAGCAGAGAGTGATGAAGTACTTAGTGACAGTGATGAGAGTTCTGTGGAGCTATCATCATCTGATAGCGATATGGATTTTTTTAGAAGAGTTTCTTGACAGAAACCGGACTTTTGACGGAATCCAGCGTACCTATTTCCAGTGCAAACTCAGTCGGGTCCTACAGTATATATGTATACACGCGTGTGTGTGTGTGTGTGTGTGTGTGTGTATGTGTGTGTGTGTGTGTGTGTGTGTGTGCGCGCTCCGCCGCAGCGGAGCGCGCACACACACACACAGCGGAGGAGAGATCGCTGAAGTGACTTAAGTTATATATTTGCCCTCTAGTAAATAGGGCAGGTGGTCATTATTGTATAAATATTAAAATATAAGAGCGTTCCAGCACATGCTGGGGCGGAGGGATACCACATCACATGTGGTATCCCTCCGCCCCTCTGCTCGGTGACCATCACCGCAAATTCTAAATAAAAAATTATAAAATAAAAAATAACTCACCGAAAATCCTCACTCTCATGTCATGTTGAAAACATTCTTCTTCAAAATGGTCACTGCATATGACGTGTTTTCTCTCTGGCCAGAAGTCAGATGGCAAATCCGCTCTGTTCAAGTTGGCAATCCAGCAACGAGCCCGGTGGCTCATGAATCGGGAAGTTGAAATAAGCAATATTTTTTCCACTTTTACCAGTTGTGTTGGAACATCCGATGGCCATGCACGTGGGCATTGTTGCTTCAGCAAAAGCTCTTGGGAATGTCAGTGGTGAAGTCCTCTGGAAATCCGAAAAAATTATTGATGATCGCAGCTATGTAACGGCTCCTATTGACTTTGCATGGAAAGCGGAGAGAAATGCTGTCGCCGCTTCCGCTTTTCCACACCCCAGGATGTGATGTCAAACGGCCCTTACTGCCCAAATATGGGCAGTAATGTCAGCCCCCATACACAGTGATTCAGACGACAATTTATGTTTTTATTTTCTTATTGATTAAAGATAAGTTAATTAAATAACCACAAACGTATTAGTTTTAGTTATAGCTAATGATAACCTGATTTTTCCTTGTTGACCGGACTTCCCCTTTAAGTAAAGGTTTAATAACAGCTACTTTAAAAACCTGTGTTACATATCCATTTATTAAGGATAGATTAATCATGTCTAAAATAGGGAATCGAAGGGAATCAGTATCAGAATCAAGTTTAATCGGCAAGTAGGTTTGCACTTACAAGGAATTTGACTTGGTGTTGATGGCACGTAAAGCCATCAACACCAATATATATATATATATATATATATATATATATATATATATATATATATATATATATATATATATATATATATATATATATACTGAAGCAATATACACTCAGTAAACTGTGCGTTAATGTAACACAGAAGCTTGGGGGAAAAAGCTGTTCTTGTGGTGTGAGGTTTTGGTCCTCATGGACCGCAGCATCTGCCAGAGGGAAGTGACTGAAATAGGGATGATTGCAGCCAATCAGCTTCTTTGCAGACCGGATGACACGCTGCAGTCCGCCCTTGTCCATAGTGGTGGCACCAGCGTACCAGATGGTGATGGAGGAGGTGAGGATGGACTCAATGATGGAGGAGTAGAACTGCACCATCATTGTCCTTGGTAGGTTGAATTTCTTCAGCTGCCGTAGGAAGTACATCCTCTGCTGGGCTTTTTTGGTGAGGGAGTTGATGTTCAGCTCCCACTTTAGGTCCTGGGAGATGATAGTTCCCAGGAAGTGGAAAAAATACCCCAGTGTCAATGGCGGAGTCACAGAGGGTGATGGGGGTAACTGGGGCTGAGTTCTTCCTGAAGTCCACTCCACAACCATCTCCACTGTTTTTACAGCGTTGAGCTCCAGGTTGTTCTCCCTGCACCAGGTCACCAGATGGTCAGCCTCCCACCTGTAGGCGGACTCGTCACCATCAGAGATAAGTCTGATGAGAGTTGTGTCGTCCGCGAACTTCAGGAGCTTGACAGACTGATGACTGGAGGTGCAGCTGTTGGTGTACAGGGAGAAGAGCAGAGGAGAAAGAACACAGCCCTGGGGGGAACCAGTGCTGATGAGCTGTGAGTCAGAGTCATGTTTTCCCAGCTTTACGTGCTGCTTCCTGTCAGACAAGAAGTCTGTGATCCACCTGCAGGTGGAGTCGGGCACATTCAGCTTGGAGAGCTTCTCCTGAAGCAGAGCTGAGATGATTGTATTGAACGCAAAGCTGAAATTTACATATCTCCTTAAACAACTTGGTTGGGATTGAGTCTAACATACATGCTAATTATTTTATTTTTAATGGAGTCAATTTTATTTATAAAGAATCCCATAACGTCATTACTGCTAAGAGCTAAGGGAATGTATGGATCAACAGAGCTTTGACTCTGAGTAAGTTTGGCAACTGTACTGAGGAGAAATATAGCATTATTATTTGTATTCACCTCAATTAATGATGAGAAATATGCTGCTCTAACTCTGCGAAGGGTCTTTTTATATAACAATAGACTGTCTTTCCAGATTAGGCAGGATTCCTCTCGGTGTGTAGAGTGCCATTTTCTCTCCAATTTCCTAACGTTGTGGATACGATGCACGAGGCAACCTGGGAGAAACAGGAGACACAAATTAATGCAGAGCAAGTGGCTGTTGAAAGACAGTGGTCACTAAGGCATACCACTCAAGGTTAACACCCTGGCGTTGTACAGCTGTGCTCCAGCACAGACTCGCAGAACGAGCCGCAGATGTGCGCAAACGGCCCACCTGTCAACTGCAGTCACCTGTGGAGAGAGATGAGGAGAAAGCACCAGCAGAAAACTGCACGGCGCTGCCTGCTGAGTCCTATAGGTCTGTAAAAGGTTTAATAACAGCTACTTTAAAAGCCTGTGGTACATATCCATTCACTAATGAGAAATTAATCATCTCCTAAATAGGGACATTAAAGGGAATACCTCCTTAAATAACTTGGTTGGGACTGGGTCTATTTAACCTTTTAGGTGTGCCATTAGTCTACTGAATAATTAGGTTAAAGTTTGCTGTTTAGTGTTTAAAAATATTGATAAACCTCAACAAAAGAAAAAGAAATCTGATTTTTTTTTAAACATTAACTATATGAACTGTTTCTTGTGAAACAGGAGGTCAAAGGTCAGCTTTACAGCTCTGAACATAGACATCATATACGTAGACGCCCCATTGTATGCTGCCGGCTGCTGGGCTGACATGCCTACAGGGCGGCCATCTTGGGTCAGACCACAGATCAGACATCTGCTGTCAAAATGAATAGGAGGCAGCTCAGATTTAATTTAAATTATATGTTCACAATGCTGGTGATGTAATATTCTGAGTTCTGTTATGGTTTATGTTAGTTTTAGTTTTTCATTCTCTCTCCTGTCTTTTATTATCTGGCAGTTTTGAGTTCTGTCTTGTCTGATTTCTTGTTTAGATTAGTGTTTACTGTTGTAGTTTATTCTGTTATGTCTTCAGAAGTTTCTTAGTTTTGGTTTGGTTTTTTTATCTGTTCTTGTTTTGAGCCTCTGCACTGATGTCTGGTCTAATTACTTACTCTGCACACCTGCCTAACTCCACCCCTGCTGCAATCACCTCTCACCGGTTTCACCTGATTCCACCTCCATATAAACTGGTGAGACCAGACATCAGTGCCAGGTTGTCCTGTTGAGTATGGGTGAGTCTCCTCCTGCAAATTCTGTGTGTTAGGTTTGCTTTTTGGATTTTTTGACCCCTTTTCCTCCAGAAACCTGAGCCATTCTGTCCGGTCTGTTCCTGCCTTGTCTGCCCTGCTCGTTTGTTTATTTTTTGTGTCATCTTTTTGTTCAACAGTCTGTTTGGATTTTTTCCCCTGTTTTTTGAGTTGGTGATTAAAGAGCTTTTTTTTAAGAAACCTCTGCTGGTCTGGCTGAATTCTGGGTCCTTTTCCTCAGAACATTACAGGTGAGCTTTCAGACAGATTACACATATTTATTCAGAACAAAAACAATTTAAACTGAAGTCTAACGGGATGATATATATACTCACAGTTATATATTTTCAGTTGCATATTAATATAATAAACACAAATTATACACCTCTCTCTCTCTCTCTCTCTCTCTCTCTCTCTCTCTCTATATATATATATATATATATATATATATATATATATATATATATATATATATATATATATCTCCTCAGTCAGATCTTTTAGAAAACAGGGTGTTTAATGTACTTTTCTCCGCTTCCATCCCTGCTACCCATTAGCACATATGTTTGTGCCGGAAAAAACTGTAACTGTAAAGTATAAGGATTAACTATCATAAAATCTTACTTGTGGAAGGTAATTCCCCGGGATCTGGTTTGTAATACCCCTTTATTTCCGCACCCATAAGCCTAGCAAAAGTCGGGCATCCTGGGACGGAGCTCTGGAAGTTTGCTGACTGTCAATATAAAATCGAAATTATGTATTAAGTTAGACAATCTTTTAATTCAATCAATTGGTCCCATGTAGCCCCTAAAGGGCTGACGTCTTCAGTCAGCTAATTTATCTGGAAATCGGTTGAGAATTCACCGGATTCAGAGTGTCTGAAAACATAAAGCACCACTTACCTGAACTGACTTGTATTCTGTCTGACTGCCGCTTGGTCTGACCTAAGATGGCCGCTCTGTCGGCACGCCTCTCAACCGAGAACACGGCGTCTATGTATTCATGTCTGTGGCTCTGAAGGCTGTAAAACCTGATAACCCTCCCTGTTCTACCTGCTCTCAGACACACCTTGAAGCTGGTGGTGAAAGCTGATTGGCTGCAGCCTCTCTGCTCTGACACGTGATTCGTAGATCAGAGCTGTTGCTGTTTTCAGGAAATGAAACTCATACAGTCACTGTGACCGAGAGGAGGAATGGAGCAGAACCAGCTGGACCGAGAAACCTTCTCCTGTTCGATCTGTCTGGGTCTACTGAAGGATCCGGTGACTATTCCCTGTGGACACAGCTACTGTATGAAGTGTATTAAAAACTTCTGGGATGAAGAGGATCAGAAAGGAATCCACAGCTGCCCTCAGTGCAGGGAGACCTTCACACCGAGGCCTGTTCTGAAGAAAAACACCATGTTAGCAGCTTTAGTGGAGCAGCTGAAGAAGACTGGACTCCAAGCTGCTCCTGCTGATCTCTGCTATGCTGGACCTGAAGATGTGGCCTGTGATTTCTGCTCTAGAAGAAAACTAAAAGCCATCAAGTCCTGTTTATTTTGTCTGGCCTCTTTCTGTAAGAAACACCTTCAGCCTCATTATGATTCAGCTGCATTTAAGAAACACAAGCTGGTGAAGCCCTCCAAGAACCTCCAGGAGAACATCTGCTCTCGTCATGATGAAGTGATGAAGATGTTCTGTCGTACTGATCAGAAGTGTATCTGTTATCTCTGCCCTGAGGATGAACATAAAGGCCACGACACAGTGTCAGCTGCAGCAGAAAGGACTGAGAGGCAGAGAGAGCTGGAGGTGAGACGAGAAAACATCCAGCAGGGAATCCAGGACAGAGAGAAAGATGTGAAGCTGCTTCAACAGGAGCTGGAGGCCATCAAGCACTCTGCTGATAAAACAGTGGAGGACAGTGAGAAGATCTTCACTCAGCTGATCCGTCTCATCCAGAAAAGAAGCTCCGATGTGAAGCAGCAGATCAGATCCCAGCAGGAAACTGAAGGGAGTCGAGTCAAAGAGCTTCAGGAGAAGCTGGAGCAGGAGATCACTGAGCTGAAGAGGAAAGACGCTGAGCTGAAGCAGCTCTCAGACACAGAGGATCACAACCAGTTTCTCCACAACTACCCCTCACTGTCAGCACTCAGTGAGTCTACACACTCATCCAGCATCAAGATCCGTCCTCTGAGCTACTTTGAGGATGTGACAGCAGCTGTGTCAGAGCTCAGAGATCAACTACAGGATATCCTGAGAGACGCATGGACAAACATTTCACTGAGCCTCACTGATGTGGATGTTTTACTGCCAGAACCAGAACCGAAGAGCAGAGCTGGATTCTTGAGATATTCATGTAAAATCACACTTGATCCAAACACAGCATACAGTTATCTGTTACTATCAGAGGGGAACAGGAAGGTGACAAAGATGAAACAACCTCAGTCTTATTCTAGTCATCCAGACAGATTCACTGTTTGGTGGCAGGTTCTGAGTAGAGAGAGTCTGACTGGACGTTGTTACTGGGAGGTGGAGAGGAGAGGGGATGTTTCTGTTGCAGTCGCATACAAAAATATCGGCAGAGCAGGAAGAGGGGATGAATGTAAATTTGGACATAATGACAAATCTTGGGCATTAGATTGTTACCAAGGAGGTTATAAATTTGGACACAACAACATCTGGACCTCCATCTCAGGTCCTGGTTCCTCCAGAGTAGGAGTGTACCTGGATCACAGAGCAGGTATTCTGTCCTTCTACAGCGTCTCTGAAACCATGACTCTCCTCCACAGAGTCCAGACCACCTTCACTCAGCCGCTACGTGCTGGAGTTTGGGTTTGGATCACTGGAGGTTCTGCTGAGTTCTGTAAACCCAAATAGACAGAATCTGCTGAAGGTTCAGTGAGTTTGATTTTAAATATCCAGCAGATTATTTTCTTGATCGTTGTTGTTTTATGTCTAAACTGCACAGAAATCAATAGTCAGAGATTGTCAGCACTTGTTTTCCTTCAGAATTGATGTTCTGGTTCTGTTGGGTTTGTTCATTTCTCAGCGTTGTTTTCAAAACCAGCTGATCAGCACCAGAATAAAAAAAATGTATAACTGTTTCGTTTTTCTGTTGAAAATGTAAACCAAATATCTCTCAGAATCAGTAGAATTAATTTTAAGTATTTCAAATACTCATTCTACGCAAAAATTTAAAAAATAATTGTTTTACTTTTGTGTTAAATGGTAAATAAATTATGTATTTCTCTGGATCATGATACTTTGAATTATTTTCAACTCTTTTTATGTAAAAGTAAAAAATTTTAAATTGTTTTTTGTGTTAAACATGTATGTTTGCATAAGAAACAAGAACAAAGAAACTATTCTTAAAAGTGCATTTTGTTCAAAAAGTTCCTAAAGTAATCGTAACTGAGTAAATGTAACTAGTTACTGCCACTTCTGTGGACAGTACAGTAACCGTAACATAAGTCTAAACTAACAGCAAAAGCTTCTAAAAGCTTAATTTTCTATTCTGACTCCCATCAAAAGCAACTTTTAAATCCATGAAGCGTCTGAATTTAGTGAGATGTCAGCTTTTAGAAAGAGGCCTAACATGAGCATTTTCACAGTAGTGAGCTGAAAAAACTTGGCCTTCTAACTGCCCTAACCTTGGCTGCTAAGCAGAGCATCATAGCAAAGCACAACAGAGGCACTTGAAGTTACACTGCTGCTTATTGAGAGAAATATTACCAAGATGACATCATAATTGTAGCAGTTATCAAGTTACCTTTTATTTAAATAAACATAGCTTCCACAGTACTGCAGCGGCGTGACTGCATGACCGTCCCAACCCTGCAAAGTCTTATTTCCATTTCTCTATAAGCAGTTTTATTGTTTGAAAATGCTCAAAGAAAATTTGACTGATTAAAATATTGTTTAATGTCTAAATGATCCCAGAAATAGACCATCCTGTATCAATGCATCCATCTTCACTGCAAAAAGGAACTAAATGAAGTAAAATCTTTATGAAATGAGTGTATTTGTCCTTGATGGGTGGGCCTGGGTGGGTCTAGGCTCTCCCACTTGTTTGTTGGACATGTGTTGTTAATTGTTGCTATATAAATAAAACTGAATTAAATAGCGTGTTAGCAGAAGAAGAAGAGAGAAGAGGACAAGGAGAAGTTTCCTTCCAGCTGATTCGGACATGAGGTTCTTTGGTTGAGCTCCAAAATGTGCTGAAATGGTTGAGTCAGCTCTCCTCTTCCCTGCTGGCTTCTGCTGGGGGTTTTGAATGGAGCGCTGACAGAAGGGGAGGAGGAGGTGGATCTCAGAGGAGATGCCACTTTCACATCATGCTAGCTCTCCATCATTACCAACTATAGCTTTAAGGCTATTTAGATGGAGCCAATGACTGCTGAGATATTCACCAGCTACTATAAAACTCGTGAGCTGAGTCCAGAGAGCACAATCTGTAGCGCTAGCTGACAGTGGACAGTCCATCTCTGCAGGAAAACCTCACAAAGACGTTTAAATGTGGCATTAAAATAATTGGCAGACACAACTTGTTCTTCTGCAGCTTTTTGTGGAACGGTGGTGCTCAACCAGTTCTGCTGGAAACTGATTGGTTTCACCACAGCACACAAGGCAACTTGTGTCAGAACTGCTTCATGGAGTTGGTGCTTCTTGTCAACTAGTGGTGGAAGGATTTCCATCCATGTCTCCAGGAAGCCGCCTGTCTGCACACATAATCCTTGTCAGAACTATGGACGGTGCCAGAGACTCTTGGACTCAGACCAATGGTTCTGTTGATGTCCTGCTGGATTCTACAGGGAACAATGTGAGCATTGACTGAAGAGCAGCACCCTAAAAGGACGCCATCTTTCCCCCATCAGTTCCATAAAGGACAACCTGGAAAAATCAGGACCAGATGTTGCATTTCTGCAGAATACTGATGGATGACACCAGGGATTTAATTCCAAGCGAGCGCTAAAAGTCATTTGAAATCAGATGTTAGAAATAAAGCAGAACTGATGGGTCCCCAGGCTGCCTCTGCGATTCAACAAACCACCACCAGATGGCGCTAAACTGAACCCTGATTGTTGAAGCTGGTCATGTTTGAGATGCTGTTAATGTTTGTTGGCGGGAACCATTCATGTTTCACTACAAGGATTCTGAGTAGATGAATAGATTCTATTTCTAATGAAAATAAATGTAATTTTCATTCCTTTGAGTTTATTTTCTCTGTGAAGCCTTGGGTTCAGCTGTTTTTAGTTCTGTTTAAAAGCTGCTAAAATTTAAGATCAGACAAACAGTTGATATTATTTTACTTTATAACCCCATCAGCTAAGATTTAAGGTATAATTTCAGCAAATGTTGCTCAAGTATAAAGGAAAACAAACCCTAGAAAAAGAAAGTAGTCTCAGAGACACGTGTGTGTTTCAGTAGTGATCAATGCTGCACCAGAGGGTTGTTAGGATCCTGAAATATGGGGACTTAGCCCCGCCCAGAAATAGTTGAAGTTTGATACAGCAGAAGAAATTTCATTTACTTCCATCTAATAACGATACTGAATATGCTGCAGTCCTTTGCCTCTAGACTGAGTTTTTTAGCTGCTATAAATGAAAAAGAAACATGCTTTATGTGGTTGTTTTTACTGGTAGCAGCCTGAGTAATCCCTGCAGGAACAGAGTTTGCTCGTTGTGTCTGATGAAAGTTGCTCTAGAACTCAGAAGCTTTGTTCAACCACTGTCTCATCTAAAGAACCAAACTCTCCCTTTTCCCTGGTTTTGTAATCGTCATTGTAATTTATTTCACAAAGGACTAAGGCCTTCAGCTGATACAGTGTTTGTATTTATATTTACTGGTATTTTAGTTTAGTAATATTTATGGTTTCCTTCATCCTCTTAGGCCAATTGATTCCTTTTCATCCAGTTTTTGTTTTACTGCAGTAATTCTCACCTGGAAATGATTGAAGGAAACATCCTGGATGAATAAAGAGTGGTTCTGCAGCTATTTTGTTTTCTTATCTGTTCTTAATTTGCTCTGATTTCATGAATAATGACAGAAAGGTTTTAGAGGAGCAGCTCAGCTCTGCTCTTACTGCAGCATCAGGATAAAAACCTGTTTCTCCTCCACCAATCACAGCAGCTCTCTGCCTGAAGGAGGAAGAAAACCTCCTGATAAAAGCGCGCTTATTGTCCTCTGTCCCTCTGAACAACAACTATTTAACTTTTTAACAACCACTACTTGTTTATTTCTGCACCTGTCATTTCAGAGCCAGATAAAAGCTCAGATCGTCTTCTTCTGCTAAGTTCAGAACAAACTCAGCTTCAATAGGAGCCAGAGTGCTGCTCAATGTTCCCCCTAATTTATTTAAATAATTTCCATTTTCTGCAGTGAGATTTAGCCCCAGCATGTGGCAGCCTCTCTTCTGTCAGTCTGCTCCAGGGCAGCTGTGGCTACAATGTAGCTCACCACCATCAGGGTGTGAATGTGTGCATGAATGGGTGAATGACTGACCAGTGGGAAGCGCTTTGGGGTCATCAGATGATTTACTTCATTATTCTCAGCTCGCACATCGCTTTTCTAACACAATGAGGGAACGCTCTCAGTTCTGAACAATTTCTTTGTGCTGCTCTCCGTTTTTATGCCAACGGCAGCTTTTTAATAACGGAGGAGACGCAGAAAATCTTTCAGAGGCAGCTGGATGTGGCGCTGTCAGGAATGTTACTGTTGCTCTGTTCCATAGTCAGAGACCCACAAGATTAATAACAGAACTACACTGTAAGGAATTTCTGTAAAAACTACATCATGAGAATACAGCCAGGAGGCTGGGTTTTAAAAATACACTCTTAGCTGTAAAACAGAAATAACATTGAATTTGATTGGACAGTTGGATCATATACATAACTGTACTGTAAAATTTAAATATACAGCTGCATTGTGGGATATTTACCTGCAGGAGACCAATGTTCGTTGGTTAGACACGGACAAACAAGGACTTTCTCTGGGTAAGTACTTTTTGCAGTTTTGTGTCAATTAGTGGACAAAAATACATGTTATGTGATGATACTGAGCTTTTCATGCATTTATCACATTTTTTGCTAAAGTTTTCCTCAGTTATTTCTAACCTAGCATCATGAGCACCATAACTGCTTTTTAGCTCCGTTTTGACATTTATCTTTTACCCAGAATATGACAATGGTTAAATATTTAGCTAAAATTAATATTTATAGTGTTATCAGGGTTAATACTTCACTTTCTGTCTAAAATGTCTGTGACAACCGCAAACTGTAATATTCTGTGCCTAACTCTGGCATACTGCGTCTGAGACGACAATAAAAGTTTTTAAGTGAGCCTCATCCAGACAGCTGAATGTTAGTTTCTACTGTATTTGTTTAAATTTTTTTGTAATCATTCTTTTCTAAAATAATTAACATTTTTACATTTATGTTCAGGCAACTACCCAAACATTATTTCATGATAGCGGACTGGATTTATCCTCATGCTGCCGTTACTCTTAATCAAATGTAGCTGCCATGTGCGACATCCACCAATGAAAAACTATTGCATCTTGCTGTACTTAGCATTTAATCTGAATAAATATATAATTTTCTGTGCACCTATCCTACATCTAACTCGTTGTTAGAGTAAGCATCTCACTCTAATGGTTTGATGTCAGAGCTTTAGCTGTCCCGCTGTAAGTCCATCATATATCTATGTGCAAAAAATGATTTATCTGCGTTCTTAAATTTTAATAACCAGTTGATGCTACCTTATTTGAGACAAAAATATTTTTTTTAGGTTGTGGCAGTCATAGAAAAAAAAAATACCAAATCGGATTTATTTTTTTACCCTGGAACTCTTTGAATGTGCACCCTGGATTAAAATAAATTTTAATTTCAGGATAATTACCTGTCAGTTTTGCCCACATAAAACTCCTTTTTCATATTTGAGGCACATTAAATTTCACAGAAACCTGTTAATGTCAGTTTTAGATGTGGAATAACAAGCTGCAGCATGGTGTTCAAAAACTTCAATGCTTTCAAATCTCATTCATACAGGTTTCATAAGCAGCAACAAGCAGCTATGGATTCAGTCTACAATGATTTTAACTGTCATGTTGAATATTGTGATGTGCATTGTGATGATTCAGTTAGTTTATTTTCACATTTAAAAGCTCATTTAGAGGAAGGTACAAGAGTAAGTTGTCCATTTAAACAGCGCACCTGAACCTTTACAACTTTGTCTACATTCACATCACATTTATCAAGATGTCACAAAAGAAGAACAGAACATAATCTGCTTGAAGGCATTGTCCAGAAAAGCGATAAAAGTGAAGGTGATAGTGAGGAGAGCTCACATGTTACAACTGTGATGGGTCATTCAGGTGATAGATGTAATGATGAACCTTCAAACGATGCCATGATAGAGCAGTTTGATGGTAATGCAGAAAATACAGATGAGAACTTGTTTCTTCAACACCTGGCACACTTTTATTTAAAGATGCAGGTAGAAATGTTGCTTCCTTCATCTGTAATTCAGACTGTCATTGAAGGGTTCCAAGAAATACACGACATGAGCCAGTTCAGGGGTGGGCGATATATCGAGTATACTTGATGTATCTCAAGTTTTCCTCCACGCGATAGTCAAAATGACTTTATCGCGACCATCGCGTGTAAATTTTCATGGAACTATTGAGCTGCTGTATTTAATTCACTGTGAGTTTAGTTTTTCCCACATGCTGTGAACGCATCACTCGCTCCTCCTCTAAACCAGAAAGCGCTCTGGCGCGCGCACACAACAATGAACCCGTGTCATTACATAACGTTGACGAGACAGCGAGAACTATGGCGACAGCAAGCTTTTCAGGCTAGTGGAAGGTCCTGACCCTAACTGTCAGGACATCTACAAACTGTGTCAGTGTGGTTCCATAATGTAGGGCTGTCTCTGAATGTTAAAAAAAAACTATGTCTGTCTGTTTCTCTTCTAGGACCAAGCCCATATGTGAGGAATTAAATTTACAGATAAATGGAGCTAGAATCCAGCAGGTCTCAGAAATCAAATATCTAGGGCTAATACTTGACTCACAATTGAAATTTGACAGCCATGTAAAAAAAGTGTCCAGAGTAACAAAAGCAAACTTATACACATTCAAACTGATTAGAGATTATCTACCATTTCACGCTGCTCACAGTTTTGTGCACTCCATGATTTTTTCACATCTAAGTTACTGCATTAGTTCTTGGTCACAGGCCACAAGCACCATTATCAAGCTTTTTCAGATGACATACAATAGAGCTATAAAAATCTTAGATAAAAAAAACCAACCAGGTCCCATCACTGTGTTGGTCTGAACAATTTAAAAATGCTAAATTTTGAGAACTTTGTCAAATTTGCTCAGCTAAAACTGGTTCACAAATGCTTGCATGATCAGGCCCCTGAGGTTTTGAGTGACTGTGTAGTTCCTCTCAGAGCTGTGGGCTCAGTCACAAGAGGAGGTCACAGTGGAAACTGTCAAGTACCCAGACGCAAAACTTCCTTCGGACAATCAGCTTTCACTGTCCAAGGTGCCAAAACATGGAATACATTACCTGCAGAACTGAAGGGAGAGTCAAACTGGGTCCTTTTTAAATATAAACTTAAAGACTTTTTATTGAAAGGTCAGATATGTGAACATTGATAATCTAACTGACCTGATCTTGTATCTGTCATGTTTTAGTGTGTAATTTGTTCTGTTGTGTCTTGTGTACAGTCACTGTGTTTTGTGTAAAATCCTAACCGGGGACAGGCATTGAGAATTAGCCTTAGCAAAAATGTTGTAGTGTATGACATGATTCATCAAACCTACTTGTCCCTATCACATAAAAAGATAAATAAATAAATAAAATAAGAATATCAAGGATGGCAATTTAATCACCCAGAATGCTTTGCTCAAAACTGACCCATTGTCTGTTGGCTTGATTCTGTATCAGGACTCATTTGAGGACGTTAATCCCTTTGGGCTCAGGCAAGAAAAAAACACAAACTCCTCGCAGTCTACCTCAGTTTAGCAGACATTTGGCCCTTTAAATCAAGTTTGACTCACTGTTCAATGAGCTAGCAAACGTCCATGTGTGCAACCCTGGCTTGCCCCCATGCATTGCTCATGATCTTCTTGAAGGCATTGTTTCCTATGACTTGGCCCTCTACATCAAACATCTTGTAAACGTTGAGAAACAATTTACATATGTGGACCTGAACAGAAGAATTGATCAGTTCAGGTACCTTGGAAATGATGCACATGATAAGCCACCTGAAGTCAACCCCAGCAGTGAAAAACTTGCAGGACATGCAGCTCAGAACTGGTGTTTCCTCAGACTGCTGCCTGTCCTAATTGGAGACAAAATAAAAAGCTCAGCTGAGGAACCATGTGTGGCAGCTTGTTCTACAGCTACGATAAATGGAGGAGTTCATCTGTGCAGCAGCTATTTCATCAGGTCAGACTGCCTACCTAAAAGTGATGACAGAGGACTACTTGTACTATAGAAAGAAACTGTTTCCTGACCATTCTCTGAGGCCAAAGCACCACTATGTCCTTCATTATCCAGAGCTGACTTGTAAATCTGGGACACTCATTCACTTGTGGACACTTAGATCTGAAAGCAAACATACATATTTCAAACAGTGTGCAATAAAACTGCATAACTTTAAGAACTTGTGCTCCACTCTGGCTGAAAGGCATCGGCTCCTTCAGGCTTCCTGAAGTGCTGGCAGCCTGTTGCCACCTACTGTAATTGTTGAAAGGGGAACTGATTTTGATCTGGCTGATTACAATGATGACATCAGAGATGCTCTTGCCAGTCTAGACTGCCAGCCTAGTCCGATTTCACATGAAGCAAAAGTCAAAGGGACAACGTAGAAGAAAAATATGTTTCTTGTGGAGGATCAATGTGAGGAAGGCATTGTCTTTGGAGAAATCAAAGCTATTCTACTTAAAACAAACTCTGTTTACTTCTTAACACAATGCTACAGCTCTGTAACACTCAGTGATCAAGGCCTTACCAAAAAACACCAAAAATGCTGTGCTGTGTTATTCAGGAAGAACTCTTGGATTACTATCCATTACCCATGTATAAACTGTGTGCTTTGTCAGAGCTTGCTCTTCACCACTCTTTTCCTTCTCTAGAATAATGTCAGCAGTTTCTGCAGAGGAAATTCAGATGTCTGTTACTAAAGCCCTTCCTGGACTTCCTCAAGTGAAGATGGAGAAGCTGGTGGAGAGGCTTGTTAGCTGGGGCGTAGAAACCATTGAGGATCTAAAATACTTTGAAGGAGCTCCTGGAGCAGATCTGTCACATGTTCTTCCTCCCAAACTGCTTGACAACTTCAAGACAGGTTAATAATACATTTTGTCAGTTTTAATGACTGCTTTGTTGCTGTTGTTCATATGGTTTTTAGTACAGTTATGGTAAAAGTTCAGAAAATGTTCTTTGCTATACAAGAAAAAAATGAAATACTAAAGAAAATGTAATTACTCTTTCAGTTGGGGGAATAATGTTTGTGGCAATATTCCACTAAGAAGTCCACCTTCATCCTCCACTGGTTTGGACATTGTGAATCCACCAACCTCTTCATCAGCTCCTTCAAGTTGGCCAGAGACATTTCAGATTCCCTGGGACTAAATGCCAAATGATGTGTGAACTGCAGTAGCAAGTGGGAAAAGACCAACTCCCACCTGTTGGTAGAAAAATGATCAGGATTCTAGTTGATGAAATGAGGAAAAATTAAAAGAATATGACTAAACTCTTAAACTAGTCAAACAATATCCAAAGAGTTTTGCAGATTATGACAACCCAGGATCCATTATTTAAGTGGGATGCTACTCCTCACTGAAACAAATGAAAACACGGGTTGAACATGTAAATAGAAACAACACATTGACAGCAGGCTGACGACATTCAAGAGGCATTTCAGAAAATGCTGAGATGACAAAGAGCAGAGGGCCAGCAGTGACTTATGGAGGCACCAGAGGGCAACCTGAGCCACCGCTTTCAGAGAGTGATGATATATTAGAAGACAAAAGACAGACTTTGCTAAACATTTATCACCAGTACGGCCACAGTGGAGCAGACAGAGCTGATGTCTGTGCTTTATTGAAGGAAACCTATTATTTACAAAGAGAGCATATAAATGACACACAGGAAACTCCTATTGAAGAAATGAAATACAAGTGGCCATACTTGTTTGTGCAGAAGCACCTCACTTCTCATTTTTGAAGAACCTACTGGTGTTAATGTACAAAATCAACTCAACCATGCAATGGAGGACTGTGGCCCTCTCTCCTTATTGACTTCTTTAGGAACAAACCAACAAATGAACACATTAAAAATAGATTGTCAGCTGATGAAGAGGTTGGGATCATGGTTGCCAGCTTCTCCTCGCACATTTCCCATAAGATCAGGACTTCTGCTTTATGCAGATGTAAGAATACAAAAGTCAGATGTGCCATTAATCTACAATTTTGTGTAACCTTGTTGTGATGTTTTTAGAGGTAAGCTACAGCTGCAGATCTTGAAGGAACACACAATCTGCTGGCAAGTCCACGACTTGTTGACCTTGGTAAGTAGCATATGCACAATATACTCTTCAGTGTGTCTGTATCTTCTAGTCTTCTGTCTATAGACACATGGATGGAAGGTCCAGAGAGAAACTGACATCTTCAGTATCTGCTAGCCCTACATCTATAGTCAGAAGGGTGGGAAATGCATGGTGTCTGCAGACATAGCATGTGGACAGAGACAGAAGATGTGCCTGAGGAGTAGCAGATACGTCTCTATGTCACTGATATAGGGATGTATCTGCCATCCCTCTCTCTGTCTGCTGTCCCTAGAAATATCTCTATAGACAGTGGACACATCATCTCATTGTGTCCATAAGCAGAGGGACGGCACATCAGCTGTTTCTGTAGTCCCTGTCTGTGGAGTTCTGAATACTCTGAATATTATAAATGTACTTACCTGGTAACACATAGAAATAGAAAACTGGAGAAACAAAGCCCCTGATCATTAAATTAAAATGAAAAATATCAGTGAAGATTGTTTTTTTCAGGAGACACCAATAGCCTTCATCAGTGGATGATAAGCATTGAGGGTGAAGTTGTTTGTGAGGACACACAACCTAAGTTCCAGGCTGGTCTCGCTGCACTTTTTGCAGTTTTCTGTTTTTAACCTTGAGTATCTAGAGGAGGCAACATGTACACTAGAGTTTATCCAAAGGTGAGAACAAATTCACTAATCCTTATGTAAGAATATATGTAATATATGGATGAAGAAATGGGTCTTTTGAACACTGAGCTATATATCCCCCATCTATTTTTAGACCATTCATGGGCCTTAATCCAGAAAGGGGAACAAAAGCTGCAAAAGTAAAAGTAAAATCAAAAACAAATCAAAGACAGGACGGCTGGAGCAAAGGAAACAGGCAGCGGTGAAGCCACATGTCTCCACTCTGCTTTTCAAGCTGATGGACTATCAGGGGAACTTCTAAAAAGGTCAAATTACACATTTACACACAATCTGTTTTCTCAATCTGTCCTCCTGTCCATGACATGAACAAGAGGACAGATGAAGAAAAAACAGTCTGTCCCCCTCTCAGTCTTTATGTCTCCCTCTCTCTCTGAGAGTCTCTGGCCCTGATTTTCTGTCTCTCTCACTCTGACTGTCTTTATCCCAGTTTGTCTGTCTCTCTCTTTCTCTATGTATGTCTTTCTCTGTCCCTATTTGTCTCTGTGTGTCTTTCTGTCTCTCTCACTCTGACTGTCTTTATCCCAGTTTGTCTGTCTCTCTCTTTCTCTATGTCTGTCTTTCTCTGTCCCTATTTGTCTCTGTGTGTCTTTCTGTCTCTCTCACTTTGTCTTTTTCCTTGTCTATCCTGTCCATTTCTAACAGAAGGACAGGGAGACAGCTACAATAAGGGAAGGTCAGAGAAGGATTGTCCGTCCACCAAATCTGTCCTTCTCATCCTGTCTTTCTTTAACTGACATAAATGCGGTTACATTTAATGAAAATGTCATGTGGTAATAAAACATTTTTCCTTTGGTTATCTTCTATCGACCCCTTGATGGTTTCTGGTGGTGTTCAGGAACAGGCCCTACTCAATACTTATGTTGGCTTTGTTTGGGTCTTCACTAAGTTTTAACCTCCAATTTTAAAGCTTGACTGTGTTGGATCCCTTTCTTCCTTTATAAGGATAAAGATATTTAGCATTTTGACTGAAGGTTTCATGAAAGACTTGTAAAACCTTGTTCTTGTGCCTTTGTTTGATAGTTTGGAAATTTTGACCCTTTTATACCTTTTATTGTGAAGGCTAAGTGTCATATGTAAATGTAAAAATAATAAATGTAAGTGTATATGATAATATACACTTATATTATAATATAATAAATGTATGTGTAAAAATAAAAAGTTTAATATAATATCATGTGGGTTAGGTATTTATTATCAATCGCAATGTTTTGAGATCAATTATTGTGAAAAGTAAATGTTGTTGTTGTAAGACATGTTTTTGTTGTTATGCTGCAGTTTGTTGGTTTTAAATTGTCAATAAAACAATTTTAAAAATGTTTTTGTATTTTTTTTGTATAAAATTGGAGAGTTTGGTACAGAAAGTTCCAAACTGACATTTTATTTCATCAGCTAGCAATACCAAATTATTTTATTGTATTTCTATTACAGGACTACTTTAATTTTATTACATTAAACATTTCATCTAATAAAACTGTAATATAATTAACCTAATATAATTAGAGCAAAGTTGCACTAAAATTACAGTAAACATTTAATAAAATTAATGTTGCGATGAATTACTGTGAAATATTAATATTACAGTCAATTTGTCATAAAATTACAGAAAAGCTATAATAGAATTATGGTAAAACAGTGAATAGAATACAGTAACCTGACTGTAAATAGTAAAGTAACCGTCTGGAAACCCTGGTGCCAGTAATTTACTGTAGATAAATACAATACAATATATATATATATAATAGGCTATATATATAAAATATACATATAGCCTATATGATAAATATAAAGTGACGCTGTCCTTCCAAAGCCTTTTCTAATCAACCCCCCTTTGTGGTTTAAATGAGTGAAGTGTGAGAAAACAGCTGTAATTCTCCATCAAATAACTCTCATATCACTCATGCAATGACTTTTTCAGCTGTTCTCTGCCACCAACTCGCCTTTTCCGCAGCAACATTATTGTTTCTTATGGTTTAATATTCTCCATATGCCTTCATTAAAGGTTTCTAACTCCACTCGTGGGAAATTCCACTTCCAGGCTTCTTGTTTCCTGCCGTTTTCATGCTGAATCACCTTATCTGCGTTCAGGAGGACTTTTTTCATGCTCCTGCTCGCCTTCACCTCCTGGTTGATCGGACGCTGTGTTTAGTTACCTGACTGATATCACCTGTTCTGAAACCGGAAACGCTGAGTATGACACAGTGAGGTAGAACTACTCAGAGCAGCAGCTTTCTAATCAGCGTAGATCGGCCATTCTTTCTGAAACGGAGCCCAGAACAAAGACGCACACCGCAACCTGCCCAACTATAAAGACGTCAGCCCCACCCACCAATCAGCGGTGAGCTCCGATCAGCACCTGGCGCTCACAGAGCGGGCCATGGAACACCGTCTCACAAGAGCTGCTGAAAGTTACACAATAACTTGGTTTATTATTATCTTCAGCTTGGTTGTTATTTACTGCGCAGCATAGATCTGCTGTGCGCGCTGAATCCAGATGCCGTGCGCCACTGCGCAGGCGCGGAGCTTAGAGGGAACTCTGCTGCTGCTGTGTCTCAAAGCAGCAGTTAAATCTTTCCGTCCCGCTAAAACATGAAGACAGTAGAGACGTTTACTGAGGGGAGCTGCAGGGGCCGCAGCTGATCCTAAAACCCTGAACCTTTTTAACTTTAAATCCTTTAATTTAGACACTTTTTCCCTGTGCTGCACACTGGAAGGCTGGAGACGGCCCTAGCAACGGTTGCTACGCTGATGGCGTTCCTTGGTGGAACTTCTGATGACAGCAGCTTCTTTGATGCTTATGACATCACAGCAGCTCCTCTGATGCTTATGACATCACAGCAGCTGCTCTGCCTTAGTAGACCCTGTAACGCAGATTTTCTTTCCTTCTGATACTTTCCTTGTGAGAGACAGACGTGTTTCGTGAGAGAAAAACAGTTAGCGATAGTTTGTGATAGTTTGCCATCGATAGAAAATACCAGAGTTTGCTTGAAGAACCAGCGCAAACGGAGAAGCCATGAACGCCTCCACCAGTTCAAAGGCTCCAAGAGTCCCAGTTATTACTGTGGACATGATCACACCAACGATCCAAGATTTCATTTTGTCCATCTCCTTGAAGCAGAGCATGGATTTGACCTCAGGACAACTTGATGGTGACACCAAGTCCAAGGTAAAGGAGCTGCTGCTGAAGCTAGAGGAGAAATGTACCGCCTTCGTTCTGCGTAAAATCTACAAAGGACGCCTCAGATCTTTGGACGTGGAAACTGTTGTGGGCGACTCAGTGCTAAGATCATTTGCAGACATCCTTTTGGTTGAAGGAACGACTCCCCCCGAGAATTTTGACAAGTTTAACAAGTCATTTGTTAAACATGTCAAAGGAAAAGTGAGATCTTCCCTCTGCTGCATGAATGATCCAGCAGCTTCCTTCGTCCTGCAAATCTCTGAGAAGGACACGGTGGATTCAATGGTTCCACTTGCAGTGACATTGATAAAGGAGCTGTTAGAGATGAGAAATGAAGAACGTCAGCAGAGGCTGCTGCAAAAAGCTGCTGAAGGCCAGCAAAATGCCCTCAAGGAGCAGCAGACAGGAGAGCTTCACCACCATGGACGGTACCAGGTGCTTCCGACAATCCCAGAGGAACCAGAACTTGAAGAGGCAGCAGCAGAGATGAACGAGGTAAATTAATTTAACTTTAAAGGAAAGGAATCAGAACTTTAGATGGTGGATTAATTTATATCTGATGAGATTTCTGAAATGATTTAGTTAAAAATTTTTATCTCTTAGGAAAAGGAGTCAGAGTTAAAGATGGTGGACAGATTTATCTCTGAGGAACTAGGAGAGGTCAAAGACGTCCACATTCCACAGAAGAAAAAGCGTCCTCAGAGCTCTAGGAAGTCCTGCAGTAGGTACCGCCATGGACGGTACGAGGTGCTACCGGTCACCCCAGAGGAAGCAGAACTTGAAGAGGCACCAGCAGAGATGAATGAGGTAAATTATTTTTGTTTTTAAAGGACTGGAATCAGAGCTCTAGATGGTGGATTAATTTATATCTGATAATATTTCTGAATTGATTTAGTTAAATAATTTTATCTCTTAGGAAAAGGAGTCCGAGTTGAAGATGGTGGATGAATTCATCTCTGAGGAACTTTCAAAGATTAATGAGGTAAATTATTTTAACTTTAAAAAGGTGGAATCAGAACTTTAGATGTAAGATTAATTTATATCTGATAATATTTCCGAAATGATTATGGTAATGATTTAATCTCTTAGGAAAAGGAGTCAGAGTTGAAAATGGTGGACAAATTCATCTCTGAAAATGGAGGCTTGAAGGATAGAGCTGCTGCAGCTACAGCAAAACAGCAGAACAGAGGAGTTGGAGTCAGGATGCAAAGGTTCCTTCAAAAATACAGTGAGGGACGATACAAGAGAGTTTCACCAGAGTTACTGGCTGTTAAAGAGGAACTGAGAAAGCAGGAGACGGATGTTACAGAGGTTCAAAAATCTGTGTCAGAGGAGCAGATTCATCAAGTAATGAATGGAGAGGAAAGAGAAGTTAAGCCGGCACCAGAGGCTACCACACAGGTTGATGAGCCGCTGCCCATGGATTCAGGCTCAGAGAAGGAGGAGCAGCAGTCATTCATCAGCCTGCTGGTTCATGCACTGGTTATACAGGCTGTTACTAAATCAAAGATGAGGTGCAAATACACAAAGTTTCAAGAAATCACCAAGAGGCTGTCTGAGAAACTCTGTGCTGAGGTGGAGGGAGGAGAATTTAAGAAGAACCAAAGTAGCCTGAATAAGCTCAGCGCTGACATCTTGAGAGCCTCCTGTAAAAAGACTGGCTGCTCACACACAAACCTTCTTTCAATACTGGGCCATAAGGACTCAAATGTAGAGGAGGCTGTACTTGCTGCTTGCAAAGAGAAAATCCTGAAGACAGCCAAGGAACCCATCCTGAAAAGGTTCTTCTCGTCTGTCGGCAAAGCCCTCTGCAAGCCCTTTAAAAAGGCCTGAGGGCAACCTGGTGTCATCCGGTTAGAACACTACCTGCTAAAATCTACACGGCAGGTTTCCAACCAGAAGTCTGGAAATAATCAACACAGCTACATTCACTGACCAAACATTTCCACCAAATCTTCACCAAGTCGGCACCCAGTAGACATGGTCTGAATGGGACATAATTTAATCCACAGGCAGACAGATGGATGATGGTGTCAGAAATGTTGACTTTCAGGAGGCCGCTACGTCAGAAAGGGCCACCAGAGAGCATGAGTGGTGGCATGGTGAGTGAAGCAGTGGTGTCACAGGCAGCTACCGGAGCGTCTGGCAGTCAGTCAGAGCAGCAGGTGAAGGTCAGTGGACACAGAGTCTGTCTCGCAGGCTCGTCAGACAGCATCACCAGCACTTGATGGAGTTGGATGGAGTTTGTGTTGTGGGTTTGTGTGAGGATGGCTTGTAGAGATCCACTAGCCTAGCTGATGGAGCATACCGATGTCTTGGTGAACAATGCTGGAACCAGACATCTGTAAGCCCCACATGCTGCGTATTTAGGCTGTTTGAGAGTCTTTTTGTTACCATTGGTGAGCATGTGGGATATACAGATGTTGCAGCTGACCCATGCTGGAACCAGACATCTGTATTTCCTCACATGCTGCCATTGAGCCTGGAAGGCAGTTTTGTGGCCTTGCCTGAAATATGCGGTGTAAAATTATCATGGTTACCAATTGTCATGTTTAACGTAGGAAAAGGTAAGGGAAAAACTAAAACATACACACCAGTGAATCATGACTTTACCCCCACCACCACCTCAAAGCCGGGCATACACTGTAGGAGTTTTTTGCGCTTTTCGGGCTGATTCTTCAGTCGTACGAGAATTCTTTTGATCGGGCCGAGTTTCAGCTTGATCGTGCGTCCTGCGTAGTTTAGTATACAAGGGCTACCAAGGGGCGATTAGCCTCTCAACATCTCTCTATCAGGCTCCTCTCCTGTGGAACCAACTCCCAGTTTTGGTCCGTGAGGCAGACACCCTGTCTACTTTTAAGACTAATCTTAAAACTTTCCTTTTTGACAAAGCTTATAACTAGAGTGGCTTATGTTGCCCTGACCTACCTATGGGGTTGTTCTTCTATGGGCTTAGGCTGCTGGAGGACATCAGGGTCTATTTTTCTCACTCTATTAAGTTCTACTGTTCTTCAATTATGCATTGCTTGTCGTCATTTCTGCTTTTTGTTCTCTCTCTTTTTTTTCTTCATAGTAGGTACATCTGGTCTGGCGTTCTGTTATCTAAGACATTATCCAGGGAAGACAGCTTTGGACAGCTATTACCATTTAATATAGAACAGATTACTGGATCAATGTGTGCTTCTGTGCTTGTTTGTCTCTCTTGTTGTGTCTCTGCTCTGTCTTCTGTAACCCCAGTCGGTCGAGGCAGATGACAGTTCATACTGAGCCTGGTTCTGCTGGAGGTTTTCCTTCCCGTTAATGGGGAGTTTTTCTTCCCACGTCAGGACTTTGATGGAATCAATTGGTTCCCTTATATAGGAAATTGTTCCACCAATCTGTATAATATGACTAAACTTGACTTTGTAAAGTGCCTTGAGATGACATGTTTCATGAATTGGCGGTATATAAATAAAATTTAATTAAATTGAATTGAACCACCTACCGATCAGGAATAGGAAGGTCAGTTGAAAATCAAACATGTTTGAAATTCAGTCGGCCTTCGTGAGTGATTGTGAGTGATCATGAGCGCGTCCTGCTGTTGAAGCGGAGTTACGACCGTCTACGAGCCGATTTCCCCCGACCTCACGCACTGCACACGCGCAAACAACTAAATTCTTCTTCGTATTCTCAGACGAAAACACAGGAGCGGGAGAAGCATGACCGCGGTACGTGTGACATGGAGTCAAACTACAGAGGAGTAACTTGTAGAATTGCCAAGGTAGCGCGTTTCGTTCTGGTAAGCCTCATATTTAACGGTGAGCTTCCACAGTTCCGCCTTTTTCTTCATCTACTGCTGACATTTGGCTTCCCGGTAGACCAGTCCGAGCAGTGCCATCTCTCTACGGGGCTGAGTCCGACGTGTGGTTTTTGAACGCACTGTGTGTGCAGTTAGGTTGCATCCGAGCGTCGGGGCACACAGTGTAAGAACAGAGATGGAGAGCTGTGAACTTTTAAAGCCTGCTGTTTCGTCATACAGTTTGAGCTGTATATGAGTACCACGATTGAATATATCGTACAGTGTATGCCCGGCAAAAGATCAAATCATAGGTGCCCTTAGTGAGTCTATGAAAATAAAACTAATAAAATCTGGGCCATTGGAGGGGACCTTGGAAGGAGGACTAGAACAGAAAAACAAAGAGCAACTTAGCAAAAAGGTCAGGGGGCTAGAACCTGGGCACAGAAACTGGAATGTGACGCTGGGCTATGGAGGATTGAACCCCAGACAGGACACCGTGGTGGAGCTCTGGAGGGCAACTGGAAGACCTGGAGATCCCTTGATGCAGCCCTGGATAGCAGCGTGGAAGCTGGTGGATCCCTCAATGAAGCCATGGAGAGTGGGGTGGAAGACTGTAGATACCTCCACAATGCCATGGAGCATGGCCTGAAAGCTGGTAGATTCCTCCATGGAGCCCTGGAGAGAGAGGAGAAAACCAGTAGTCCCCTCGCTAGAGCGCTAGACATGAGGTGGTCCCAACTGGACACCCTCGTCGGAGAACTTTTAATCAGTAAAACAAAGCGGTTACCCCTTGAAGAACTTAGATCAGGAAAAGAACGCTGGTGTGAAGATGAAGATTTAACAAGAGGTACAGACCTGGGGGGGGGACCGACCTGGGAATGTTGATGGTGATGACAGGTCCAGATATATGGATGGCAGTGATGAACATGGAATGACCGTGAGTTTAGAAAGTAACAAAGATGGCAGAGTTAGGACTGTGGAAGGCAATGACCGTGACTGAGCAAGGAGTATAGATGGCAAAGAAGACGAAGAACATGGCAAGGAAGATGATGATGATGACTGAGCCATGAAGGTAGACGGTAAAGACGAAGATCATGACTGAGCCAGGAGTGCAGATTGTGTCTAGATTGTTGGGCTCTGAGGCGACAATGAATGGACTCTGGAGCACTGAGAAGTGGAGTCTGGGGTGACGATAAGTTGACACTATGAAGCGACACGAAGTCTTGGGCTCTCATGCAGTAGATCAATGGGTCTGATCAAAAGCAGAGAACTTGGCAGAGCATGGACAGCTCTGCTGATATGGACGGTCAGAAAGGAAAGTTCCAGACCATTTGATCCTCCTCACCATGAATGTCTTATGGTGTCAACGGTGTTTGTGGCGCGAGGATGAAGCAGCGGCAGGCGTCAACTGGACCCATGAAAGCAGAGGCATTAGACAGACCCTAGGCAGCAGGTAGAGAAGCACTGGACAGATTCTCAGCAGCAGGAAGGAAAGATATCCATTCACCCAGACAACTCAGAATGAATAGCCACATCTAATCTCAAATAGTGAACTAAGACCTTTGAGGAGCTGCTCATCAATATCCATACTGATGTTGGACTTCTTGAAGCTTCTGTCTGCTTGATCCAAGTTCTGACTTGATTCCTGTGTCGTGGTGAGAGGAGGAAAAGCTGGACCAACTTGCTGACAGGTACTTGGGAGGAGCGTAGTGTTGAAGTGGTTTTAATGAAAAATGTAAAAATACATAAAGTTCCAATCTGGCAGAAGGAGAACAGAGCTTTTACAAAGGACTTGACAGAAACACGGAAACAGGCATATTTACAGTAGGATCACTTGGAGAGCAAAAGAAAGCGGTAAGTATACTCTGAGGAAAAGAGGAGATATGACAGGCAAACCAGAAGGACTGATAAGGATAGATGAGCTGCAGCTGAAGGAGAGAGAATGCAGAACAATCAGGGGATGTGTGAAGTGGCTGAGACAAAGTAAAAGAATGGAGAAGAGGACGAAAAAGGGTAAATAATCCTGAATGGAGCTGAACAAGAAATCCTGAGGAAAATGTCAAACGAGGATCTAGTAAGAAACAACATACATGTCAAAGGATTACAAAAGAACACAAAAGAATGAACTAAAGGAATACACTACACAATACATAGCGTAATAAAGGCACATATATGGCAACACCTTGCATACAATAATGAAGAGAGAACAGAACCAGATAAGGCTAGACCTAACATTAAATAATTATCAAACGAAGACAAAGAAAATCAAAATATAAACACCAACAAAACATGACATTAATATTGGAATCAGACATCTTTAAACCTTATATAACAGGCAATAGCCTTGTAGGGGCATTTCTGACAATTGCTTGGTCAGTGGGGTTTTTAGCTGTCATGGGAACTAATTTTAGAATAAGAACTTCAAACCCTGCATGCCAGGCAATGAGAATGGGTTGGTATTCAGTGCCTCTGCAGGTCATGTGGGAAATACAGATGTCTGGTTCCTCCATTTACTACCATGATATCTGTATTCCCCACATGCCAGGTAATGCCCCTAGTTGAGCTTTTTGTGTTATTGCCTGGCATGTGGTGCTTACAGCTGTCATGGTTACTAATGCTGGAACCATACATCTGCAGGCCCCACATGCCAGATGATGAGTGTTGGTCAGGTTTGGTATTTTGTGTTGCTGTGTTTCATAGCATGTGGGGCATCTAAATGTCTGGTTCCTCCGTTGGCCACCATGATATTTTTATGCCCACATGCTAAGGATTGAGCCTGGATGGGTGTTTTGTGCTGTTGTCTTGCATGTGGGGCTTACAGTTGTCATGGTCACTAATACTAGAACCACACAGCTAAATGCTCCACGTGTCAGACAATGAGCCTGGGTGAATGTTTTCGCTGTTGCTTGGTATGTGTGTTATTGTGTTACAATGTTTGAGCCTGGGTGGGCGTGTCATGCTGTGGCCTGGCATATGGGGTGTACAGATGTTATTGTGCCTCAGTGTTGGCTCCAGACATGAGTACACCCCATAGGCCAGGCAATGAAACAGGATGAGTTTTAGAATAAGAGCTTCAAACCCTGCATGCCAGGCAATGAGAATGGGTTGGTATTTAGTGCCTCTGCAGGTCATGTGGGAAATACAGATGTCTGGTTCCTCCATTTACTACCATGATATCTGTATACCCCACATGCTAGGTAATGCCCCTAGTTGAGCGTTTTGTGTTGTTGCCTGTCATGTGGTGCTTACAGCTGTCATGGTTACTAATGCTGGAACCATACATCTGCAGGCCCCACATGCCAGACAATGAGCCAGGGTTAGTAGGTTGTGTTGTTGTGTTTAGTAGCATGTGGGGCATCTAAATGTCTGGTTCCTCCATCTGCCACCATGATATTTTTATGCCCACATGCTAGGGATTCAGAATTGATGGATGTGTTGTGCTGTTGTTTTATCACTTTATTTTAGATCTATAATTACATATAAATACAGTATATATATATATATATATATATATATAATATATATATATAGTATATATATTATATATATATTATACTATATATATATATATATATGTCTGAATTCAGGGCTGCATCCATTCAAAGGACCTGGTCTGCTTGGGCTGGGTCCTTCATGAGCCGCCAGAAGAGAATATTGGAGCAAAACGTAATCCTGTTGTCTCCACTGTACATGACTGCACATATTTTGTACCTTCCCCATTTATATATTCATTATGGCCAAAAATCTTTTATTTAAAATGTTGTTTCATCAACTGTTATAATATCCTAATTTATTAATCAGCCAATGTTTAATTTCATATTAAAATATACCACAAACAAAACTAATTGATGACAAATACCCTTTTTCCAAATCAATAATAATAAAATTAATACAAATTAATTAATTCCAAGCTAAGCACTAACCCTATAACTTTGGGAGGAAGGTTATAAAATCAGTTTATTGTAGCAAATAATAATGAATAAACCGAACATTGACATTATATATCTTGTAATGAAGATAGATAAGATTAGATATCTTATTCCTCATAGCGTAAAAGCCAGCACATGTCTGAAAGCAGTGTGTCCGGTAGAAAGCTCTTCTCTCTCGGCGTGGTGAGCCTTCGGCTGCCCAGTGGCTGTAAACTGACAACAGGATCTGGCTGCAGTCCGAATCACTCTTGAGCGTTTTTGTAATTCAAGCGATGTGCCAACTAACTGAGCACATATTCCGGTTTTAGAAAGCCAACTTCTCGCCTAAAAACTTTTTAAAATTACTTTTATGCCAGAAAAACGTAATATAGTCAACTTTATTCACAGCTTTTCAGTACCTGTCACCATTGCTGTTTCTGGATAAAACGTTCTCTACAACCTACAAGGAATTATAGGATAGGATTAGCAGTGAAGGACACACCGGACCCAATCGTTTAAATTCTACAAAGAAGGACACGTTTGTCGACCGCATTAGAAGGAGTCTTTGAAGGATTTGAGAATTGAATAGCCTTTCGTCGCTTAATTTTATATTGAAATATACCATTAAACAAAAATTAATTGATGACAAATACCATTTTTCGACATTATTAAAACATTTTCCAAGCCAAGGCCCGAACCTTATAACTTTCGGAGCAAGGCTTAAATCGGTTTACTTGTAGCGAACAATAATGAATGATAACCAAACATTGACATTAGATATCTTGTAATGAAGATAGATAAGATTTAGATATCTTATTCCTCTTTGCGTAAAGCCAGCACATGTCCTGAAAGCAGTGTTGTCGGTAGAAAGCTCTTCTCTCTCGGCGTGGTGAGCCTCGGCTGCCCAGTGGCTGTAAGCTGACAACAGGATCTGGCTGCGGTCCGATCACTCTTGAGCGTTTTGTAATTCAAGCGATGTGCCAACTAACCGAGCACATATTCCGGTTTTAGAAAGCAACTTCTCGCCTAAAAACTTTTAAAAATTTACTTTTAGCAATAAAATACGTAATATATTAAACTTTATTCACCACTGCTTTTCCGGTTAAAAAATTCTCTTCAACCTACAATGAATCATAAAATAGGATTAGCATGAAGGATACATCGCCCACAGTACAAATCGAGGTAAGGACACATAAAAAAGACAATTTGTCAACCCAAAAGTCTTTGAAGGATTTTAGAATTGGGACAGCCTCATCGCTGGGCTGTGACTTAATCAGCCTATAATTCCTCCTTCGAAGGATACAGCCCCTGAATTGAGACAGAGCCAATGAGCCTGGGTGGGTGTTTTGTGCACGTCTGGCATGTGGCGTGTACAGGTGTTACTGTGGCCCACTGTTGCTCAAACATCTGTTTCCCCCACATTCCAGTCAGTGAGGCGTGGAGGTGTTTGGTGCCATTGCTGGCATGTGGGGTATCCAGATCTCTGGTACCATCATTGGTCACTGTGACATCTGTATGCCTCATAAGCCAGGTTAATGGATCTCTACAACCTGCTCCATACACACCAGCAATACAACCCCCATCAAACTCCATCACCTGCTGGTGGTGCTATCTGATGCGTCTACGAGTCGTTCTCTGTGTCTGCTGACCTTTGCTCACTGTTCCAACTGACTACTGGACACACTGGTAAACTACCTGTAACACCACCACCTCACTCATATTGTCATCACTCATGCCCTTTGGGGGCTGATCTAGACTTAGCGGCTTCCTGCATGATTCATTCTGACACCTGGCAGTGGTCTGCCTGTGGAGCAGAAATAAACCAAACTGGACCATTTCTACTGGGTGCTGACTTGTTGATTCGGGTTTTGGTCAGTGGGTGTAGCTGTGATTAAATTAAACTGCCATTACTGGCAACCTGCATGTGCCCATGTGTTGCAAGGGCTCCTTGAAGATTTGTAGTAAATGTTAGCTGGTGTGTACTTGTATAGCGCTTTATCAAGTTTAACAACCCCTAAGCGCTTACAGTACATTCAGTCATTCACCATTCATTCGCTTCACACGATGGTGCTGGTAAGCTACATTGTTGCCACAGCTGTCCTGGAAAGACTAACAGAAGCAAAGATTCCAGACAAAACAACTGGTGCCCCGGGCCCTCTGACCACCAACTGCAGAAAAAGCAGGAGAAGTGTCTTGCCCAAGGACACAATAACCACTGGTTAAACGGTAAACTAGCTCCTGCGCCACTGTTGTCCTTGATTGAAGAGGTGAAGTTAGTTTTGAGGTAAAGCTCAAAGCATTTTG